>NC_090265.1:617521913-617821913 GCF_040414725.1 Anabrus simplex | reverse complement strand
CCACTTGGAGTTTACTAATTGCTTCCTCATTAACTTGCAACAGTTTCTTCTCCATGGTTTCGGTTTTCGACAATACTTGACTCTCCAATTCCACACTAATTTTATCTACCTTGTTGTTCAGTGACTGAATGTCCGCAGATAATAATTGACGTTGTTCTTCTATTATGGTTAGCGTTTTCCCCCTTTCCTTATCACTGGAAATTCGCATCTCTACGACCTGTTGTGTAATGTCGTCCTTAAATTCGACCTGACTGTCGATCAGCTGCTTGTGCGCTGTCTGGCTTTCCAGTAAATGCTTGTCAAGTTCCTTTCTCATCTCATCCTGACTATCACATAACCTACTGTACATGTCGTGGCTTTCGTCAAAACGCTTGTCCATATCGGTTTTTAAACTGTCATGGATTTTAGAAAACTGTTTGTCGAAATCGTTCTTTAAACTGACCTGCACTTCCGCAAATTGTTTGTCAATTTCATTCCTAATTTCCACTCGGCTATCATCAAAACGCTGGTTGAGTTTACCTATCTCACCCCTAACTTCCTCTTTAAGTTCGGTGCAAATAGTGTATGTCTCCTGAACTACGTTCTTCAATCCAGCCTTCAACTCATCACTAGACTCTTTACACCTAGCCTGGGTATCCTCGATACTACTCTGTAACTCCTCAATCTTACCATCCAAACTTTCATTATGAGCCTTCATGTCCTCTCTCAAATTCTCACTCTGGACTTTCGTGTCCTCCCTCAAACTATTCAAACTATCACTCTGAACTCTCACATCCTCCCTCAAATTCTCATTCTGGATTTTCGCGTCTTCCATTTTACTATCAAAACTTTCTAACATTTGCCCTTTCGTATCCTCCATCTTACTACTCAAATTCTCATTCTGGACTTTCATGTCCTCTCTCAATTTACTACTCATTTCTTCCATCACCTGCCTTAGCAGATCCATGGTCACCTGACCTTCCATCTCACAATACCACAAAGAACACAATAATGAGTACGCTGGCTGTTGATGCAACCAGAATACTCCAAACTACTAAGGAAAGAATTCACTATCTACTGCGTTTTCACATACAAACGCTATTATAATTTAATGCCGAAACTGACAACATTCCAACAGTTGTCTTATAAAATTTGGTTTACATGGCTGGTATCACAAATTGTTTAATGAAAAGAAAATCTGAAGTTAATAAGTTACTCTGGATAAATATCCCAAATAGTTTCGCTTCCGTAAATTAATTAAACAAAGAACATGTTAACGCATAAACTTTGAACGTAATTCAGCGTTACTACTTCCAAAATTTATATTAGCAACATGACATAAGCTTCAGTACAGCTTTAAATACTGATTTCCTAAAATGCATTGTGACTGTTATTATTATTATTATCTACCAAGTAGTTACGCTCCTCGTCAAACGTGTTAATATCTAGCACTCTCATTGGGCATAATTCGTTTAACTGTGGCTCAGCCATAGTTCTCACCCGCTTGTATTATTTATAATGTGGCTTAGGCCTCAACATTATTTTATATTTCCTAATATTTATTTTCAATATATGATTTCAATATCGTTATCGTGGCATCGTATCGTTATCGTGACTTTGGGCTCCTCATCGTTATCGTGACATTAAGGCCCCACAGTTGATGGCGCCACTTCTTACTGAACCCTTGAACTTACCATTCCATCGTTGGTCGGCCACGGCTGCTACAGTAGAACAATTTAGAACTCTTAAATCATGGGTCGTTGCGGGAATAAATTCGGTCACGATCTTAACCAAACGATGGGGTTCAGAAGAAAGCCTAACTACTTGAAATGAGGAGCAAAAATGTGCTTACTAACTTTTATTAAACTGAAATAGCACGATAACATAATTAATTTGATATGCATTCTTGCGAAAAAAAATATAAATTATTGGTTTTGAATGTTCCAAACACAGTCACATTACATAACGTCAATTTGTTTCTTACAATGCCGAAGAGTTGCTTCGGAGAAGCTAATATGTTAGTGGACATCGAAACTGAAAAACTGAAAAAGGGAAGACCTGAAAACCGGGCGCCTATTATTCCAAACGAGAACTGAGAGTCAATCCACACGATCCGTGGAAAATCTGACTTTCAACAAGTAGAACGCCTGATTTCCTCTCAATTAAGGTTATCCACCAGTCAGATACCCTCACGGGTACGGAACATCCGCCGAATGGACCCTTAATCGAACCAAACTGGCTATCAGTTGCTTTGGATAGGTTGCGAAATATTATGGAAAAGCATGGTGTTCACTACAAGTTAACAGCATCATTCACAATTGAAGTAAAATTCCACCATGTATTTGTCATTCATGACACCCTTAAGTGATAAGGTAATCCCGATGCTAACTGTGCATCACCCCAAACAGCTGTTCGGAAGGAACCAACAACAACAGGATCCGGGAGGATCTTACGTTAGATCGTTCTAAAGGAACAAGACTGCGAAATGCAGGAAACAATTACTAATCATGCATTTAGAAGAAATGCCAAACACTGAAGTTAATCAAAAAGTGAAAAGTCACTTGAAAATATTATTATTGAACCGATTTTCAGGTTTGAAATGGGTTTGTTATGCTTATTAAAATTACCAGTCCACGCTAAAATTTACTACAATTTTAAGGAATTCTTTCCCTTGAAAACAATGCTACCAGTACAGATCTCTCTATTTACTGTCTGTCCCAACACACTACTGGTAGAGTGATTACTTACTTACGTTAACTATGAATAAGAATGAAAGTATGACAAGATTGCAAATAAAATAAAATACTGGCTGACGAATCGAAACCGCATTCGCAACTCAAGTCTCACACTAATACACTGAGTGTCAATATGCACACTATCAAACGAGAACGGACGTCAATACGAGAAAACAATAAAGTCCGTAAAAATAAATTAACATCTCGAAGTCATTAACGCTTAACACGCACGAAGAATTACAGTAAAAATATTTCATCTATATCGAGCCGATATCCAACACTTGGACAGCCCTCATTTGTCAACAGCAGTCCCGTTATCTCAAGGAGAGCTTCGCACAGACCCTCTACAATAAATCATATCGTACTGTAACTGCTACCTTCCACCAGGTCGCTTCAAGAAACAAAACAAAAGAACATCTAAACTGAGACTTGAGTGTGTACAGCTACCATCCCAGACCTATCGTCGGGCTCACATTGAGATCTGTACACCCTAAACCTAATCATTATGTACATGATGCCTTCCAAATCCTATTGTCGGGCGTGACCTAGGACGTCTCATCATCAGTGACTCCAAGAATAACCACGTGACGTCCTAAATCTATCGTTGGGCGTCAAAGTGGGTCGTACCACGTCTCCCTTAACATATCAGGCGAACAGCAATTTCAAACAAACTCTGATATTCAACACTAGATTTGGTCAGACAAATACCACACGACGGAACCAACGTCTCTATTATCAAAGGAATGCAAGTCGAAATACAGTAAATATCTACCTCTCGAAAAATACAGTAAGTGTCTACCTCATTATAATATGTGAACTCAAAAATACGTATACGTGACGAACGATTCTCCACCTCGAGCACAATCTCAGCCTGTGCACTGAAGTTTTAGGGAAGCAAATGAAAATTCCCAACACACGTTTACCCTTTTAGTGGATGCCTTCAAAATAATAATCATCACCACCGCATTCGAAATTCTCAGATCGCCTATCATCAATTCCAACCATCTTATCAATGACTTCTCCAGTGAACAAATTCAATATAACCCAACCGTGTGTCCAAAGTGCTCGTTAATCCTTGAGGCCGCTCATTATCTTATCAAAAATCACTGGATGTTAACTACCCAGACTTTAACATTTACTAGAGTCGTTTTCACTTGGAATCGTTCTATAAATTTACAAGGCTTCACACCATAGTCGTCTCAAATTCGGATTGATTGCGGAAAACCATACAGCCTGTCTCAACACAGCCTGTTCCATAAACACTTCCTCTACAAAATACAGCTTATCTCAACACACTTTCTCATCGCTTTATTCCAGCGGTACCGCTTCTCTCTCATCTCCACGTACATATAAATCCATCGCTCTCAATCCCTTTTCCTTCACGACCCTTTTTCATACTTCGATCCCCTGGTGAAAACGACAACCATTATTAAACACATCTCTTACTTTGCTATTATTACAACTTTCGAACCTCAAGAGTCCAAGAGCACACATCGACCTTTCGCAACACTGGTATACACGATGTTTCAAAATTTTCTTCCCATTAATAACTGTGACTCTAACAAAATTTATTGACATTATCTAAATATGCTTACGATCCTTGTAAATATAACTGGTTAAATGCAATTTAACAGAGAAGAATTTTCTTATCCCGCGGTAAACATTATTATTATTATTATTATTATTATTATTATTATTATTATCGATAAACATTTATGAATGCAACTGACACCTGAGATTACGATATTCGCCACGACAAATTTACACTTATAACGTTCACAAATCCGCACTTTGAATGATATCTCATCTCAACACAAAATTTTAAGCGTCGCATTTTACCGTTCTTGACAGGAATTTTACACACTGAAAATTTCACACGCTGACCAAAATTTACAACGCCTCTCGCCTGATAATTACGAATATCGACCCGACAATCATCTGGAAAAGTTGGTTAGGACAGACAGTAACTAACTAACTACAACATAATATAAAATAGACAGACCTGCACAATGGTGACATTCTCAGCATTCTGGTCACATCCTCACCAGCAACCTCGTACTTAGCCACTCATTTTTACAGATAACATTTTCATCTTCAAAATATCACTCATCCAAACACTACCCTTCACACACACGATGTTAAAATTACCATATAAATAATGCACTTTCTCTGTAACTTGCACCACGAACTTCCCTCGTCCTGCAGTCGACTACAACTGTCTGATGCTTTCTCAGAGTGGTTTCTCTCTCCGTTGTTTCAATAAGAACAGGTGTTCAACCGATAAAGGGAGCAGAACTCCTCTGCGTAGCTTCCCACAGACCCTCTTCACTTACAAGAGTACATGAAATGATAAAATATAAAATCTGCTGTGTATATTATCTAGCCTACACCTTCTCAGTTCGTCTGCAAACGTTCAGAACTTCTCCATTCACTTTCTCTCCTTAACCAAATATATGGACCTTAGCCACGAACATGAATTTAGATATTGTCGGTCAATCTGGCGCGAATTTCCCAAGACGACGGGCACAAGCTCCCGCGGCTCCAAGTTCCAGATCGACACTCAAAAATCTACGGTGGGGGGTTTCTTTTATAATTTCCGGAAGGACGCTATCCCCTCTATGAGGCTTGGTTGTGTAATCTGCCAATTTTGCTTCTAATAAACCGATTTTGATGAGACTTGTCCCAGAACTCCGGACAGACTTGCACTTATGTTCGATGTTAATTTTATAATTTTCCTACACTCACAACAGGAGAAATAAATTGTTTCTGCCCGTGCGTTTCGCGCGTTTTCTTCTGCCCATGACCTTGGCACGTGTAGCTGGTTCGCTGATCTCACGCTAACATGCACTTGGGCTTAACTGCATTTAAAGTTTTCCCTGGTGTCACTAACTTCACAGAGGGTGTATGAATAATTTTGCTTAGTTATTTCTTCATTTACTATAGTATCAAAATCCCTCGTTGTGCAGAATTCCACGACTTTAAAGAATTGTCGGGCACTCGAGTCCCACCGAGGTGTCCCGGCAATTCACGAGCTCGCCGTGAGGAAGAACCTTACCACGCGACATCGGGGCTCGTAGGAGCGCAAAAATGGCTGCCCTCAAACATACAGTAGTTTCTGAATACCAAATAAATATTTGAGAAAAATGAAAATATTTCTCACCGTAGAATTATGGGTTCAATACGTGATACCTAATTATTACAGTCTAAGTGATGAGAAACAGAATATAAAATCTAATGAATCGGGTTAATAATAATAATAATAATAATAATAATAATAATAACAATAATAATAATAAATACTGAATGGAATCTGTAACCCTGTTGTACGGTTACAGTGGTCGAACATTTTCAATAGTATGTTGAAAGAATCTCATAGATAAAGCTACGTGGTTTCATCTACGCACTGGAGACATGTGAGGGGAATTGAGAAAATCAGTATTCCTATGAAATTAATTAACTGTAATAAAGAGGCTAATAAAAGCAAGATGTAATCTAGACGTAGTTTAGGGTCCAGACTTAATGATTTTTACATACGAGTTGTTAAAGAAGAGAGTATGTTGTAGGGCGTCTCGCTCGTACATGAAGATTTCCAGACTAATCTGTATTAATAATGACTTGTAGGGCCCGGATGTTTATGACCTAAAAATGTTAGAAATATACAAGCATCTATGAACTAAAATTTGGTCATATTTTCGAAATCTTCAAAATATTACTGCTGTTTAAATTAACATTGTATTGAAAATATACTTTTAAAATCTAGAACATTCGATAATAATAATAAATAAGTAATAATATTAATTTAATTATCTTTAGAATTTATTTCATTACTCATTCCGGAGGTAACTCTCGACTCTGCATAGAATGAAATAAATGCCACATTTTGATGGACGATCAGAAAGAATTAATTTTAAAATTTTCTTTTATTTTCACGCAACATTGACTTGTGACGGGAAAAAAACGCTCAGCATCGTAGGATGTTATTGGACCATATTTGAAATACGTCAAATCAATTAAATTCACTTGAGGCTCACTATTCTGTCGCTTTATACGTATCTGTCTCTTTCTATACAGCTTACCCTCCTAATTCACATAAATATATATTTATAAGAAAGATAATTTAAAGAAATTATGGAGATGTGAAAAATCCGTCTTTGAGACGAATGCAAGCAGGTATGCGAAAATGGAATAAAAAGATTTAAATATCATAAAAATATGGATATTCACGGGAAAATACGACCATAATATAAAAAATGACAAAAAACGTTAAAAGAACCATAATATGACTTTACGTGACCCGTGAAAATTGCATAATTTTAGTCACTGTAGATAAAATCATGCTTAACTTGTATTTTCCATGAAAATTATATAAAGAAATAAAATATGACATGTCATAAATATCCGCACCCTATAATCAACATCAAGAATGAGTGAATGTATGTATCTTTCTATCGCATAAATCTGTTTGTATTAGATCATGTCTTCCCAGTACTAATAAATTGGTTTAAAAATTTTATCATAAATTATTTTTATACAACAATTTCTAAATATAATTACAAACAAGATTTATTATTGAATTGTGTTGTATGTAATGTTGCAACCCAATTCAGAAATATTGAATAATTATGTTTCTTTCAATTACCTATGCAATAATTTATCGCTTAAGAATTTTATTTCCTCCTATCTAATTTCAAGACTTTGAAAAACTAACGAATGATTCTTGTTAACTTAAAATAAGTGCTATAATTGTTGGGTACCAAGTACCTCTCTATATTACATCCTGTTTATGAATACAACTTACGTAACTACCTGTGAAATGCAAAGAGATGTAAGCACGTTTACCGCCTTAGATCTTAGATAACAGTTTAACTTAAGTGTACGTTTTATAATTTATAATTCGTGGTAGAGACATGATAGAAACCTAGGTCTCCAAAACGTCACGCTACACTCTTCACTGTACTAGATTGCGTTTCCAGAAATGAACACAGGGTTATAAACATAAAATAAAAAAAGTTGTGGATTTTCTTCATAGTTACATAGGTGATATATGTTTCCTTAATATATAGTTGCGTGTATATTCACCATGAATGCTAGCTCGAACACAGCAGGGAAGCAATTGTTTTACAAACATGCTTGTTACTTGTTTCTGGTGTGAGAAATATTGTTCTTCACAACTTGGATTAATCTTCCCCCAGCATCCTTACTCAGTAACATATTACATTCAATATTGTACAGTTTACACTGTCTAATAGATTTCCATTGAATTATTTACCATTCTTTTTATGCCTCGTACTGGGATTGTTGAAAAACGGGCGACTGATTTATGTTCAGTGTTGAATTAATTCTTGTATTAAGTCATGAGGTACTATTCAGTTACTTCCGTATAAAAGTCATATAATCACGTGAATTACTTCAATCCCATGCTATATAATTATGCACATTCCTTTTCAAGCTTGTATTTAGCTCTTGGAATCATTTAGAGACCTCCAGACGTGTTGTACAAATCAGATTGGACATATTTTGGTCTTATGCAGCTATCTAGATTTTATAATGGGGAACGTCCAAGTCACGAGGTTCAAAGCGCTCTAGCGGACATCTCTCAGTTGCCGTGTAGCCTAGTGCTCCGAGCTGCGAATGCAAATATTAAGCATAGAGCATGGAGGGATATTATTATTATTATTATTATTATTATTATTATTATTATTATTATTATTATTATTATTATTATTATTATTATTATTATTTATATGGGATTTAATGCCGAAAATTTTATACTTTAAAGTGAATCAAATAATACCACCAAAGCGCATGCTATTTCAAATGAAATCATAGGTATTGTAACAGGAACGCCCGTACTTCAGTTTATCGGAGAGCATGAGGAACGACAAGGCGTGTACGGCCCATGCTAAGAGAGTAAGAGAGAAGGGTAGTGAAAGAAAAATTCATGATTAAGTGGATCCTTCAGTTTATTCAATAAACAGGCAAATAATTACGTCACCTTTTATAGCTGAATTGTAGATTTGTCCCTGAGGGCGTGAAGAGGACGTTGTCCCACGGCGGCTGCGTCGTCTTGCGGTCGGCGTCGGCGTTGTCTTCCGTCGATGACTCGAACCAGAGGCAGGAACGGGGAAATGTGGAGCTTCCACATTTGACGTCGTGGGGTACTGGTGTGACACTTCCCTATGGCGAAGCACGCCGGAATAGTTCCCACAGTAGCAAGGATAAAGTTAGAGTCACAGTTCGTATTTGGAATAATACGCAATGAAACAATCTAGAACCTTCCGAGGTGCGGTGATCAAGCACTTCATAAAGAAAATTAAATTTATCGAGTACAGTCTCTGCACTGTACTCCACCAGCATAATACATTTGTTGAAATAAATGACAGTCCAAATTCCCGTACGTCGTGATTTTCAGATTAACACTGGCACTTAAGATCATAATGCAACACAGTTCAACGGTTAGACATAGTCTTTAAAGGAAATTGAGGCTGGCTAGAAATACTACCGCTGCTTTCACACAGTCTTTGAACGAAATCAATGCTGGCACAGTTAATGCAAGAACACAGTCTTTAAATGAAATAAAGCTGACACAATTAATGCGAGAACACAGTTTTTAAACGAATTCAAAGCTGACACCGTTTATGTGAGAACACAGTCTTTAAATGAATTCAAGCTGGCGAGAACACAGTCTTTAAACGAATTCAAAGCGGGCACAGTTTATGTGAGAACACAGTCTTTAAATGAATTCAAGCTGGCGAGAACACAGTCTTTAAACGAATTCAAAGCTGACACAATTAATGCAGGAACACAGTCTTTAAACGAATTCAAAGCGGGCACAGTTTATGTGAGAACACAGTCTTTAAATGAATTCAAGCTGGCGAGAACACAGTCTTTAAATGAATTCAAAGCTGACACAATTAATGCAGGAACACAGTCTTTAAACGAATTCAAAGCGGGCACAGTTTATGTGAGAACACAGTCTTTAAATGAATTCAAGCTGGCGAGAACACAGTCTTTAAACGAATTCAAATATACAGCCGGACCGAGAGACGAATTATGTCGCGACGACTTACTTGCACACACTCGCTGACTCACGGCTTACTGCCGACTCACTCCATTCTCTGCCTTCAGCACACTGCCGTCGCATACCGCGCACTCCCTCTGCTTTACTGCAGGCTTTCTGCTTACATTCTGCCTTACCCCAGGCTGGCGACTCGCTTATATTTCGTTCATGCAGCAATGGAACACGAAGGAACCTTCTGCGTGACGTCGCTTGTCCTTGGCCGGTGTTCTGGAACGTCGCGAACTTGCTCGCAGTTCCCATTATGCCTGTGCGCTCGGCGCAAGTTTTAAAGGCTTACGGCCGGGTGTTAGCGAGCTTCTCTTAAAAGAATGAAACGTGAATGCTCGTAGGGTGTTACCGTTTCATCTCCCCCCCTGCTCGGGAAAAAGAAAATTGCTGGGCGATTTTTTTTCCGCTCATCTCCTAGTAAAGTATTTCTTGAGATTGGCCGAGTTGAAGATCCCCTCAACGTCGCTATCTGCCCTTCCTACTTCGTAGGCACCATTATCTAGTGCGGTAAGTATCCTGAAGGGTCCTATGAACAAGGGACAAAATTTGGCGTAAATTCCCTGGTCAGGGTGTGAAACTGCAGGCTTGCGTATTAATACTAGGTCATCCACCTGTAAGGGTTGTCGAAACTTGTGATGTCGTAACTTCATCGGAAAGTTGTTCCTCTAAGGCTCTGATAAGAACTGCACCAGAGTTCTTAATGCCAAAAGGGAGTCTATTAAAGGCATAAGTGACATTATCAAAGATGAATCCGGTAAATTTCCGACTATCTTCATCCAATAAAATGTGAAAATATGAAGAAGCCATGTCCATAGCAGAAAATACTTTCATGTTATGAAATCTCCTAATTACATCCCGGAGTAGGGGAGGGTGGTCATATTCTAACACAAGCCTATCGTTCAAAGCCCTCGCATCGAGGCATATGCGCAGATTACCATTTGGTTTTCTTACTATAGCCAGAGGATTAATGTAAGGTGTGACGCATTTTGATATGATTCCATCATTCTCCATCTGTTTAATGATGACCCGTGCTTCTTCCAAGTACTTCATGGGTATCGGATAAGGCCGTTTCTTATAAGGTGATGTGTCAGTAACATCTAAGTGGTGCTTGAAACCCTTAATGACTCCAGGTTTCTCAGAAAATACATCTGGAAACTTCTTAAAAAGCTCTTGGATTGCCTTCATTACTTTACCATCATCGTAATCTGGGCTTTCAGCTACATTGGCGAAAAGCGTGAAGTTGTAGTGGTCCTCGTTAAACTCATCATCGATAATGGACGCCATCTGGTCCTCTACGGGTCCCACTTCCTCGGGTCGCCCCTCTTCGTGGACGCTTTCTTCGACAGGCGGAGCCTCGCTCATCTTGCCTTCTACTATGCCCACCGGGGTCTCACATTCCGGATTCTTCACGTCATTATAAGTAACCAACTGTAGCCCTACAGATTCGACGTGGAAAAATTTAATCACATTAGCGGGATAATCAATGATTCCCCCATGTTGAATGAGAAAGTCTGATCCAAGAATTAAGTCAAATTTCATTTGCGTCAAAATCAAAAATAGATGTTGGAACTTAACACCACCAATTTCTAACTCAAGAAACGCCTGGAATTTGCATTTAATAGCTTTGTCAGGAACTATGCCTTTAACCTTAACTTGAGCAACCGGCAAGATGAAGATGTAGGTCGTCTCCTGCGCCACATCTATTAATTTCTGCGAAATTAGTGAGGCTTGCGATCCCGAGTCTACTAGAGAGTGGACAATCATATTGCCTAACTTAGTGATAATGATCGGTAAGCCGCGTTGTATCTGAGGCCGTCGTGGTGTTGAATCCTCATATAGTAAATCTGCATCCTCTAAATACCAATGGTTAATGAGTGCGCTACATACTACTTCTCCTCCCTCCGGGTTTTCAGGCAGTCTCTTTATTGCTTCGACAAAGTTTTTCTTTTGTACCCGTAGCTCTTGGATCCATTTCCGTTCTCTCATTTCTTCTCTGTATCTCTGCCTGGTATTCCAAAGAAGCTGCTCCAGGTAAACCCTCTTCCCTGTTCTTATTCCTTACATACTCCGTAGTCTCTCTCCAACGTTTCTCTAATTCTTCCCGCTGGGAGTTCCTATTATCATTGGGTTGATTAGCTGCCTGCCTCCATGAAGGTCCAGGTTGAAACTTAGCCCTCCCTTCGTAGGGGCGATTCCTAGATCTTCTATACCGAAACGGAATATCTCGGCGAGTTTCTCTTTCTTCTCGCGGTTCTGGATTTACTTGAACCGGAGTTTTCATTTCCGTAAAGTTGGTTGTAGTTTCTTTGGTTCGACCTGCTTTTGCTGCGCTCTGAGTGTGCGCAGTATCGAGTTTCCTCAGGACATCATCGAGCTGCTCCAAGTCCTGGACGTTTGCTGCCACCAATATTTCCTGAACATTTGGTGGAAATTGCAGCGTTATGACCTGAATAAGTTCTTGCTCCGGTAAAGGAGGGTCGAAAAACTGCATCTTTTTAAGCTGAGATATGAGATAATCTGAATATCGCGAGGAATTGACGGACGTGTTATACTTTCTAGAGTATAATTGAAGTTTTATCAGGTGCTGAGCCTCAGCACTCCAAAATCGTCTAAGTAAGGCTTCCTTAAATTCTTCGTAAGTGTTAATACTGAATTTAAAAGCGGTAAACCACATTAACGCCTTGCCTTCTAACAATCGAGATGCTATTCGTAAACGACGGTCGGTCTTAACGTGATTTTCTTGAAAGAATTCTTCGAGGTTGAGTATATACTCCTTAGCAGTATACTCCTCTTTCCCCGAAAATTTGGCTGGTTTTTCCTCAGTTATTTTAAAAATTGTGGAAACATTCATGGATTCTCCACTAGTGTTGTGAAGGCTAGATGATGAAACATCCTGTTCGATTTGCGATACTTTGCTGTTGAGAGCTTCTATACCCCCTTGGAGTTCAAGTTTTAGGGTTTTAATTTTCCCCTGTACGGAATTCTCAATTTCCTTGACCTCCTTCTCTATGTCGGTCTTGACTTCTGCTACATCGCGACAGATACGAGTAATCTGCGTGTGAGCATTATCTAACTGAGTCTTGACACGTTTATCGGCCTCCTCTTGCTGACTTTTCAGAAGAGTAATTTCGTTTCCCAACTTCATGAAATTATTTTTAACAGATTCATGAAGTTTGTCTTGAATAGACGCGATTTTAGTTTGCGCAAGAGATAATTGAGCATGGGACTCTTGAAATTCTTCCTTTAAGCTTTCTACTTCTTTAAGGACCTCCTGAGAAGAAGACGGGAAAGCAAGTTTTAAGTCCTCCGCCACTTGTGATTTTATATCTTGCTTAATGGTTTCTAAGTCACGTGTTAATCTTTCATTTATTTCCGTAAACTTAGAATCCATTCTTTTGTTAGATTCTTTAAATCTTTTTTCAATTTCGGCACCTGCACTATTGAGCCTACGTTCCAAATTATTATTAACTTCTGCAAATTTTTGATCAACAGATTCTGTCAATTTTACAATGTTGGCTTCATTAGCCTCCCTTCGTTGAGTGATACTACGATTAGTTGCTTCATTAGCCTCCTTAAGTTGACCTATACTAGCCTTAATGGCTTCCAGGGTCGCGTTAGATTCTTTAAGTTGAGCTCCTAAAGTGTTATTAGATTCAGCAATTCTACGCCCGAGATTAGTGTTACTTTCCGTAATCCTGTCATTTAGACTGAGTTTCAAAGCCTCGATGGCAGCTAGTATATTTTCCATATTAATGTCGTTATTTTCACAAAATGCAGAAAATACAATCATTCACCTCATACGTAAAATCACCATTATTGTCCAATGGTAAAGTTCAAAATTTACACCAACACAAAATATCAAACACTTGTGCATAAAATTAAATATCACCATTAATGTCCAATGGTAAAGTTCAAAATTTCACCAACATAAATATCAAAATTTATATAAGCCTGTGCATGAACATTATGCCTGAAATGTTTTACATAGCAAGAGAAAGAAATAAATAATCACTTGTGCCATAAACTTGATCAGAGTTCTGTGCCAAAAGTTTAAAATTTCGTCAAAGTCATTGAATTGAACTTCGTAAAATTTTAACACATTCACTGAACTGGAATTAACGTACGTACTATGCACTTTTATTTGAATTGGTAAGTTAAGATATCACTGATTTCAAAGTTAATTTTTATCACTTTACTCTCTTTAATCTGGCCCCAACGTCACGGGTGCCACTATTCACTACCTTCTCTCTGTAACAGGAACGCCCGTACTTCAGTTTATCGGAGAGCATGAGGAACGACAAGGCGTGTACGGCCCATGCTAAGAGAGTAAGAGAGAAGGGTAGTGAAAGAAAAATTCATGATTAAGTGGATCCTTCAGTTTATTCAATAAACAGGCAAATAATTACGTCACCTTTTATAGCTGAATTGTAGATTTGTCCCTGAGGGCGTGAAGAGGACGTTGTCCCACGGCGGCTGCGTCGTCTTGCGGTCGGCGTCGGCGTTGTCTTCCGTCGATGACTCGAACCAGAGGCAGGAACGGGGAAATGTGGAGCTTCCACATTTGACGTCGTGGGGTACTGGTGTGACACTTCCCTATGGCGAAGCACGCCGGAATAGTTCCCACAGTAGCAAGGATAAAGTTAGAGTCACAGTTCGTATTTGGAATAATACGCAATGAAACAATCTAGAACCTTCCGAGGTGCGGTGATCAAGCACTTCATAAAGAAAATTAAATTTATCGAGTACAGTCTCTGCACTGTACTCCACCAGCATAATACATTTGTTGAAATAAATGACAGTCCAAATTCCCGTACGTCGTGATTTTCAGATTAACACTGGCACTTAAGATCATAATGCAACACAGTTCAACGGTTAGACATAGTCTTTAAAGGAAATTGAGGCTGGCTAGAAATACTACCGCTGCTTTCACACAGTCTTTGAACGAAATCAATGCTGGCACAGTTAATGCAAGAACACAGTCTTTAAATGAAATAAAGCTGACACAATTAATGCGAGAACACAGTTTTTAAACGAATTCAAAGCTGACACCGTTTATGTGAGAACACAGTCTTTAAATGAATTCAAGCTGGCGAGAACACAGTCTTTAAACGAATTCAAAGCGGGCACAGTTTATGTGAGAACACAGTCTTTAAATGAATTCAAGCTGGCGAGAACACAGTCTTTAAACGAATTCAAAGCTGACACAATTAATGCAGGAACACAGTCTTTAAACGAATTCAAAGCGGGCACAGTTTATGTGAGAACACAGTCTTTAAATGAATTCAAGCTGGCGAGAACACAGTCTTTAAACGAATTCAAAGCTGACACAATTAATGCAGGAACACAGTCTTTAAACGAATTCAAAGCGGGCACAGTTTATGTGAGAACACAGTCTTTAAATGAATTCAAGCTGGCGAGAACACAGTCTTTAAACGAATTCAAATATACAGCCGGACCGAGAGACGAATTATGTCGCGACGACTTACTTGCACACACTCGCTGACTCACGGCTTACTGCCGACTCACTCCATTCTCAGCCTTCAGCACACTGCCGTCGCATACCGCGCACTCCCTCTGCTTTACTGCAGGCTTTCTGCTTACATTCTGCCTTACCCCAGGCTGGCGACTCGCTTATATTTCGTTCATGCAGCAATGAAACACGAAGGAACCTTCTGCGTGACGTCGCTTGTCCTTGGCCGGTGTTCTGGAACGTCGCGAACTTGCTCGCAGTTCCCATTATGCCTGTGCGCTCGGCGCAAGTTTTAAAGGCTTACGGCCGGGTGTTAGCGAGCTTCTCTTAAAAGAATGAAACGTGAATGCTCGTAGGGTGTTACCGTTTCAGTATTAAATAACTGGTTTGAGTTATTCTTTTTCCATTAATGGACGTAGGGTTTTGTGGCTCATTGTATTAACATAAGGAAATAAATGTGTAACTGAATTAAAGCCACTATACATATATTTATTTAATAAAGCCGAGCTTTCCGCCAAATTGTATTGGCCTTCATCAGGGCATGTGAAGTTCTGCCTCCGACAGTGAGCAAGGAAATTATTCGAAAGAACGTGGAAGTCATGACTGTACTATCCACGACCTACCCCACTAACACTGAACCCTTGAACTTACCATTCCATCGTTGGTCGGCCACGGCTGCTACAGTAGAACAATATAGAACTCTTAAATCATGGGTCGTTGCGGGAATAAATTCGGTCACGATCTTAACCAAACGATGGGGTTCAGAAGAGAGCCTAACTACTTGAAATGAGGAGCAAATATGTGCTTACTAACTTTTATTAAAATCGAAATGACACGAGAACATTATTATTTTAATATATGTCCTTGAAAAAAGATTATAAATCATTTATTATTGAATGTTTCAAACGCAGTCACATTGCATAGCGTTGATTTATTTCTCACAATGTCGAAGGGTTGCTTCGGAGAAATTAATACATTAGTGGACAGCGAAACTGAAAAACTGAAAAAGGAAAGACCTGAAAACCGGGCACCTATTACTCCAGCGAGAACTGAGAATTAATCCACACGATCCGTGGAAAATCTGACTTTCAACAAGTAGAACGCCTGATTTCCTCTCAATTAAGGTTATCCACCAGTCGAATACCCTTACGGATACGGAACACCCGCCGAATGGACCCTTAATCGAACCAAATTGACTATCAGTTGCTTTGGATAGGTTGCGAAATATTATGGGAAAGCATGGTGTTCACTAAGAGTTAACAGCATCATTCACAATTGAAATAAAATTCCACCATGTATTTGTCATTCATGACACCCTTAAGTGATAAGGTAATCCCGATGCTAAATGTGCATCACCCAAACAGCTGTTCGGAGGGAACCAACAACAACATGATCCGCGAGGATCTTACGTTACTTCGTTCTGAAGGAAAAAAACTGCGAAATGCAGGAAACACTTATTCATCACGCATTTAGAAGAAATGCCAAACACTGAAGTTAATTAAAAAGTGGTAAATCACTTGAAAAGTATTATTATCAAACCGTTTTTCAGGTTAGAAATGGTTATGTTACGCTTAATAAAATTACCAGTCCACATTGAAAAATACAACAACTTTAAGGAATTCTTTCCTTTGAAAACAATGACTACCATTACAGATCCATCTACTTATTGTTTGTCCCAACACATTACCTATGAAGTGATCACTTAATCGAATTCAACTACGCATATAAATGAAAGATCGACAAAGATTGAAAATAAAATAATATTACTGGCTGACGAATCGAAACCACATTCGCAGCTCGAGGCTTTTGGAAGCGCAACATGGCTGCTCTCAAAAATAAAAGTAGCTTGTTATTTTAAATAAATATTGAGAAAAATAAAAAATATTTTTCTCATCGTAGAATTATGGGTTCAGTATTAACATAAGGAAATAAATGTGTAACTGAATTAAAGCCACTATACATATATTTATTTAATAATAAAGCCGAGCTTTCCGCCAAATTGTGTTGGCCTTCATCAGGGCATGTGAAGTTCTGCCTCCGACAGTGAGCAAGGAAATTATTCGAAAGAACGTGGAAGTCATGAGTGTACTATCCAGGACCTACCCCACTAACTAGACTCAAGGCTCTTCGTTCCTATCCATTAAACTGCGGAAGTGCCCTCGTGTTTTCCAGGTTAGAACTGCCAATTGTCCTCGTATACTTTAATTGTAAAACAGATCACAAAAAGCTTTCATTATTAACAATACACGAAATATAAATTCGCTCAAAAAGCGAATGAATGTACGATATTGTAATGTTCCTCATAGATATAATATTCGCAGAAACACTTGAATCTCTAGATAATATAATGGTTGTTGTGGTTATCCAGAGGATTTGTATTTACATGTGACTTAAATTACATTTTGGTCAGTTATAAGGAACATAAAGTACCTTGCGTTCATAACTTTTCTGAGCGACTATACAAATGATAGCAATTATTTTTCACTCTGTTTTTATGCATCACTGCACGTTCCCAAAGAGGATCCCTTCATATTCATGTAATACGTAGGAATTGACGCATTATGTGCCTCTAAATAATGTACTAGAAATGTAAGTATATTATGAAGTTTGCCCGTTATTTTTTCTGTATGGGAGGTATATCTAAAAGGTTCTCATCTAATTAGATTCTTGTATACATTAGGCGTGGCTTCTTTAACCTCCTCAGTAAACCTCAGGATTTTATGAGGTATTGGTTTGTATGATATTGGGCTTCAGAATAGAATTACAGTTCCTGACCTTCAAAATATGTTTCTGCGAGTTCATAAGTGCAGTTGGTTACCTTCCTTGCTCGACGAGTAATTTGCTATCAGCCCACTTGTGACTGTACATTATGTTTAAATCTGCTCGACTTCATTGCCGTGTTATAAAATTTCATGTCAGGTGTATATGGTCTACAACTACAACGCTTTTTACTAGTATTCTTAAGTTTTACTCACCAGTGTAGGCATTTTCTACTGAACTATTCGTAGCGTTACGGTTAGTGTTATTAGCTGCCGTCTTCGGAGGCCCGTGTTCGATTCCCGGTACTGCCAGAAATTATGAATGGCAGGAGGGCTGATATGTCGTTGAAATGGTACATGCAGCTCACCTCCATTTGGGGAGTGCCTGAAAAGAGCTTCACCCCCTCGGGATGAGGACACGAGTTTACTTTACCCAGAAAATCAATATTATTGAGTTGAGGAATATATTATAAATTTTACCGAGCGGGTTAGCTACGTGGTGTGGGCCACATAACTGTTTACTTGCATTCGGGAGATGGTGGGTTACAACCCCACCATCCGCAACCATGTATATGGTTTTTCATGGTTTCCCATTTTCACATCAGGCAATAATGGGGATGTACCGTCATTAAAACCACTGCCACTTCCTTCCCGTCCTCGCCCTGCCCTATCCCATCGTTGCCATAAGATCTGTCCGAGACGATGCGTGGTAAAACAAATAACATCATCGTATATTCTCGATAGAAAATGAGTGGAATAAGCTCAGGCATCAACACCGACCCCCTACCGATCTTAAGGATATCGAGGATCGGTTACGACAGCTGTAGACCAAACTGCCTCAGGTGAGGATTCAGCGGCCGTACGACTCCATTCAGAATCGAATCGATGCATATATTAAAGCCCATGAGATGCTTCCCCCTACCTGCATGGGACTAGCTGAATGTCCATACAGTCAACTCCATTGTTCGTTTAATTTGATATTTTAATTATTCCAATACTATTTGTTGAAACTTTATTCCAATACTGTTTGTTGAAACTTTAACACGAGCAGTTTCGTATTTCTACCAATAAATTTATTTTATTACATTGAACTAATTTCACTCAAAATTGCACTCAAGTTAAGAGGAATATATTTGAAACAAAATATGTGATAAATGTAGCGTATATATTTCCAGTTTAACAAAAGATATACCCTCAGTCGTTCACGACAGAATATCAGTTGTGGACTACAAACCTGCACATAACTAATTGTTTTACTGTAGGAAAAAGAGCTTATGATTTACAAACAATTACTAGATAGGCATTCTAAGATAAAAACAAAATTCTGGCAGAACCACACCATTTATGATCAAATCTGAAGAAATTAGGTTCTATTTTACGAGATATCTTACTAATTTCGTCAGAGAATAGTTAGCCATTTCTTATAAATTTTTTACTCTTTACACTATTATTTTCTCCTTTTATTTTATTAACCACCGTGTTAGTACATTTGTATAGTTGCAATCTTTTTTTTTTTTTTTTGCTACTGGCTTTACGTCGCACCGACACAGATATGTCTTATGGCGACGATGGGACCGGAAAGGGCTAGGACTGGGAAGGAAGCGGCCGTGGCCTTAATTAAGGTGTGAAAATTGGAAACTACGGAAACCATCTTCAGGAGTGCCGACAGTGGGATTCGAACCTACTATCTCCCGAATACTGGATACTGACCGCACTTAAGCGACTACAGCTATCGAGCTCGGTAGCAGCAGAAATAATGTATACTTAAAAGTTTTGCCTTTACAGAGTAGGTACTGAATTTAGAATTCAACGTACAAGGAAAAACAATGACCATCTCCTTGGCAGAATGGTCAGCATTGCCTTCTTCGGTTCAGGGAGCCCGGCTTCGATTCTCAGCTGGGTCGTGGATTTTAGCCGTGGTTAGTTCATACTTACAAACTATTCATACACACCTTGATCCACATAAGGCACGTCACACTACCGACAACAGAAACTCGTAATAGTGAATGTATCCGTCTACATACTGTGGGGTTGACGCCAGGAAACACATCCAGGCACAAAGCTAGACATAACCGACTTCTATTGCCGACTCCAAATATTTGGGAACAGTCTAGACAGAAGAAGAACAAACAAAATAAATATTAAAAAAGTGATAATCTTACGCAGTTACGCGTCACACTATAGATTTGATAATAATAATGTTATTGGCTTTACGTCACACTAACTACGTTTACTGTTTCTGGAGACGCCGAGGTGCCGTAATTCAGTCCCGCATGAGTTCTTTTACGTTCCAGTAAATCTACCGACACGAGGTTGACGTATTTGAGCATCTTCAAATACCACCGGACTGAGTCAGGATTGAACCTGCCAAGTTAGGGTCAGAAGGCCAGCGCCTCAACCATCTGAACCACTCAGCCCGGTATAGATTTGATGTACACAATTCCAGCTGTCATTGGAATTGTCACCAATCAACCTAGCAACTCCAAAAGCTGTCGTTTCAGCACTAATTACTGTCATTTTGAACATTTTTCTTTTCACCTTTTATCAACACTCCCCCCCTCCCATCACCATAATTACTGATGGGGGATAAACTTGGACTTAAACGGCTTTCGGATTGTCACAATTTATCACAGTGACACCAAAAACTATGTATTCGACAGTAATACTGGTTGTTTTAGCTGCCTCTGTGGGCCAGTGGTAGAGTGTCGACCTCCGGATACCAAGATAGCGGCCAGAGGTAGTCGGATTTTTGGTGGGCGGAAAAAGTCCATTCTACACTCCATGTCGTACTCCATGTAAAAACATCTCTTGTGGCACATTTGGTTTTACCCAACAAAATTCATTAAAGCTCAGCCTTAGACTCCCAAGAGAGATTCGGTTTATTCCGCCGTCTAATGGGCCTAGAGTGTACGGCTCCATGGCTAAATGGTTAGCGTGCTGGCCTTTGGTCACAGGGGTCCCGGGTTCGATTCCCGGCGGGGTCGGGAATTTTAACCATACTTGTTTAATTTCCCTGACACGGAGGCTGGGTGTTATGTGTTATCTTCATCATCATTTTCATCCTCATCACGACACGTAGGTCACCTACGGGCGTCAAAATCAAAAGACCTGCACCTGGCGAGCCGAACCCGTCCTGGAATCTCCCGGCACTAAAAGCCATTCGCCATTCATTTTTCATAGGCCTAGAGTAAGATATAACGTCGAAATTGATGAGGAGGCAGTTAGATGGTGTCAAATTAAAATGTCTGCACATATAGCAACCATACTATTATACATTCTTTCATTTTCTTTTGGTCGTTTCCAATTAGTTGTATTTGTCAAACCTTCCCCAAACTTCCCCCCGTAATTTTTTCCGGACATTACAGTATATCATACGCGTTCCATATTTGATTTACAGCTATGCCTGGAGGTACACACATACATCTATAAACTCGGTCATTTTGTACATTTATTTTCCACACCTTCTCACCCCCACGCCGATAGGCGCTGAAATTAGACTTAAACGCCATTCGGAGTTCCACTATTCATCTCAATGACCCCAAAAACTGTGGATTTGACACTGCTGTTTGGTCATTTTTGATTATTTTTGTATGTCACACCTCCCTTTCCCCAATCCCATCCCTAGGGGTACTAGGGGTGTCTTACCCTCACAGTAACATTTCCAGATAGTAAGACGTGTGTACCAATTTTGGTTGAAATTGCTCCATGCGTTCGAGAACCATATTGGAACACACATATACATATCCATTTAGAAGATATGTTTCTCATAACGTATCAATGTCTTTGTTTCTATGTCGAGGAATGTTTTGCAGAAAATGGAGTTGCAATTCTGAGGCAACCGTATCATCATTTGATAATTTAATTGGTGTGACCTTTGATATAGTACTGCTGCACAACATAAATACAAAGAGCATGCAGAATATGAACATGAACTTGTCATGTGTGCATATAGTTCAGTTCCAGCTGCTTTGATCACACTATTGAAAGTCCGCGTGTGCTCATTGACCGTGGCGTGTTTGTTGTAACCGAGGTTCGTAGTCGTGAGAGTTTAAACACGTTCTGTTATATAAACGGGAAGTTAATGTTTACTGCTTTCATTCGTTACACACTTCCAGTGCAGCTTTCATTTCATTCAAATTTCTCATTGCAAAAGTGTGCAGTTTTACTTAAAGTTCTGCATCAAGTATTCCAATCATAAATCCTAATTTATTTCATTAGTGACCACATTAGCATACGTAACACAATATTATAGTTATTGTCAGAAACAATATACACTAATTCACTCACATACAAACACATCGAAAATATCGTTGTCTGCTGCGCTCTGAATCACAGAGTTACAATACCCTAACACGGTGAGGCAACTCACACTCGGCCCAACTACGATCAAGAACACAGAAAATGTACATTCTTATGAATCAGTTACCAAGCCCATGCGGCATAATTAATAGCATTCACTAGTAAACTTTTAGGGGCAATACGCCGTAGAACAATGTTTGAGGAAACCAGCTGTAAAATGTTATTCGATTGTACGGTCACTGTAAAGCTTGTGGATTAGAAGTATTTTCTGGACGGAGCTTCAGTAAACGTATAGTGCGCTTTTCGTGTTAATTATGAGAAAGATTTTCGTAACAAATTTTCCAATCAGGAATCGGTAACACTGTATTTTTTTATACGGCTTTGATTTTTTCAGTTCAATACTGACTTGTATCCTTTAATGTATTCAAGCTATTTTTCGCCTTTCCATTCGTTAAATTACCAGCATGCCTTTCATAGTGAAACGTAGTGTTAGCAGTGCACTATGTCTTCTGGTGTGGGCTACAACAGTTTTGTTACTTTCAGTGATCATTCTCTCACAGCCTTATCCTTGACTTTGACAACATGAAAGTGAGTGCGGTATGAGCGATGCTAGTAATGCCATTCCTTATGCAGCCAGTACCTGTTATGAATTATGTGAAAATATTGCTCATAAGGTCGGTTGGTGTGTGCATTTCAGTGGCGGACTGATATCTCATAACAGCTTCTGGCTCAGTGGGGAAAGGAACGGAAAACGATCTTACTCCTTAATTCCCTAGTACGCCTCTTCAGTGATTCCTAGGCCATCTATGACACCTAATGATGGAGCTGTTGAGGATCCAACCAGCCTTCGTGCTGAGGACTGAACATATACATACATACATACAAATTACTAGCATTTCGTTCCAGTGTGGCAGCGGGATTGTTGGATTTTATTTTGACATGGCAGAATATCACTCTGCAGGTCTACTTGCACGGAAAGTTAGCAGTATGAGAAAAGCCTATATTGTGACCGTATCGGCACCATGAATATTTATTATGAAATTAATATGTGGGAAGTATACATGCTTCGAGCTTCTTTGTCCGTGCGAGAGCTATGTTGCATCTTATTGCGCAACCTCCCCGACCGGATGACGCCAAACTCATGCGTATCGTAGCTTATGAAACCTCCAAAGAGCGCATGATGAGAGAATAAAAGGAGAGAAATTATATTTAGCTGACTCCGCCTCTAAAACAAATGCCGACTCATAGCACAGCCAACGTGAGAAGGTGAATTTGGAAGCATTTTGGGAAAATAACGCCTAAATTAAACATAAAGCACACATCAAGGGAACATCAAGAATATTTGGTCATTGGAAAAATTATAAACCCCCCTAATATAACATAATTTGTGAAATTACGCCACAGCGGGATTACGCAAGCGACTGGAGCGTCCCAACGCTAGCTACGAAGTAGACCACCAATAGGGATTCCCCGTTGGAGGCCTGAATTATACGGCCAAATTATTATTAAACTACTGATCGTTTTTGGATTCCACTTACAACAAGTGTTAGTGATTGGCGGGCCACACAATATGACGCATCCGTAGACCTCGTGGATCTTGAGGTCTCAAAAATTGGAGGGGGGGATCGCCTCTCTGTTTGCCTCCCACCCCATGTGAAAGCATATAAGCTTACACTTCTGAGGGTGGCTTGGTAGTCGGCACAGAGTCTCTGAGGTAACCACACGGCCGTTCTGTGGTCGGACTCTGCTTTGTCTTTGTGAAAATATCGTGAGAGTAAACGAGAGTGCGGAGAATGAGTAAATTTTCGAGTGTATTATCAGTGTAAAACTGTAATTCAACGATACAGCCGTATGAACTACGGATCGGTCGCGACTATGTTGTGCGTTCGCATCGCGAAGCCGTGACGCTGCATCTTCTATCGAACCAGTTATTAATTTCACAAACATGTCTAATATAATCAGAAAGAATGCCTTCCCAAAGCTTACATACAAATGCATGTCAAACTTACTGGCCTGTAATTTTCAGCTTTATGTCTATCACCCTTTCCTTTATACACAGGGGCTACTATAGCAACTCTCCATTCATCTGGTACGATGTTATTGTGAAAGGTAATTTTTTGTCGTACTCAACCGCTGATTTGTAATGAAGGGTTGGTCAAAGTCAACATTAACGTCAACACTAATCATAAACATTTGGATTTTAAAGGTATTTCAACTTCTTAATCTGTTGAAATCAGAAGAAAAAACTCTCAAGTACATAAGTAATGTAGGAATGGATTGTTCTATAATTAATTGAGATTCGAAACCATGATCTCAGTAGTCCAACTAAGGACATTTTGTGAAGATACGAACTGTATTTTACCTATTTGATAGCACGGAGTTGGTTTCCCGTTGCTCTATCGGGTATTTATAAAATATTTATGTGAATTAATGTACTTTATTTATCAGGGTTGTAAAAATTTTAGTTATGTGCTTTAACAAGAGTTAATTAAAACTTTTAAAACTTACATTTTCATTTCTTGATATTTTTAAACTTCATTGAAATTGCAACTGTATTCCGGATCCAAATGGTTACCCTCATTGGAGGACGGGTGATTAATTTCTTTAATAAATCTCTCTCTCTTTGCTTATCTTTGCCGATAATTGCATCCTTGTCTCTTCCGTTCATTTATGCCTGTAAGTTAGATTTAAGTTAGTTGTATTTCGTAGCCGCGGACGTACTATGGCCCTGGGAGGCTTGTGCTCGTACCTCGGAACGGAAGGGGTGCGGTTGACCTCGCACTGTCGTAACGGCATTTGTCATCTCATGTGTTCGGATTAGTTGTTTCAATCCAGATGAGGCGGCATTTGTCACTAGACAGAAAAGGTCCCTTGACTGCTGATCTCTGTGGCGCATGGTCCCATGAGCTATGGGGATTGATGGAAAAAGTCCCAATATATCACAGGATTTTCTGCAAATTGTAAGCGGTATATCCAGTATTCCGATATTGCTATTCTCCGGACCACCTTTTGAGCAGACTAAAGCGGAAGTGAGTGTATACAGTAGATCAGGGGATGGCGCGGGCGACAGTGGCAGCGCCTACGGTGTTGTCACACGGTAGCCGAGGGGACAAGGGGGGGCGCGCTACTCAGCGCAAGTTTTGGCAATGGTGCCGTCAATGCGCAGCACCATGTCTTGATGGATGTCTTGAACCACGACCGACTTGATGCGTCGCTCCAGCTACGCAGCGAGGGATCCAGTCGGCTGTGCTTGAACACGAGGGTGCAGTTCCAATCGCAGTCTGTTTGAAACAGCAGTGAGAGAATTTGCTTATTCATAATTCTTGTAGTCTCTTGTACATTTGAAGGTTTCTTCTTACTCGTTACTGGATATTATTGTGCAATGGATGCGAACAAAAATTCACCAGACTGTTATCAGTTCAAGAAGAAACGCAAGATTTTTACGTCCGGCGAGAGAAATATGATTCTGTCTGTTTATAAGCATTTCCGAGCGAATACTATTGACGGCGGGATTAGTCTACCTCGTGTGCTGACTCCGACTCTGAGTCCGACTTGTGTGAGCAGCCACTCGATAGCGATACAGATTAATTATACTGCGGTACAAGGTAAGCTGATGCTGAAACCTCCTGCATGATGATAATAATAATAATAATAATAATAATAATATGTAATAATGTGCTTATAAAAATATATTTGTTAAGAATGGCGTATGGCTTTTAGTGTCGGGAGTGTCCAAAGACAAATTCGGCTCGCTAGATGCAGGTCTTTCGATCTGACTCCCGTAGGCGACCTGCGAGTAGCGATGAGGATGACATGATGATGAAGACGACACATACACCCAGCCCCTGTGCCATCGAAATTAACCAATTAAGGTTAAAATTCCTGACCCGGCCGGGAATTGAACCCGGGCCCCTGTGACCAAAGGCTAGCACGCTAACCATTCAGCCATTGAGCCGGACATATACTTGTAATAATTAATTTATTGAAATTGTGCTGGTCAGAGCGGAGGTGGGAGAGGTTTTAGCCTGGATCCCCAACTTCACCTGTCAGTTTCATGTTAATTCCAGTAGAGTACATAATCACTGGTCATCCTCCTCAGTTGTATCCCCGACCCAGATTCTGAAGCTCCAGGACACTGCCCTTGAGGCGGTAGAGGTGGGATCCCTCGCTGAGTCCGAGGGAAAACCGACCCTGGAGGGTAAACAGATGACGAAGAAGAAGAAGAACATAATCATCACTTCTCTCGCTTATGCATCAATCGCCCGTGAGTAGCGTGACAGACGTTTTCGGCAGCTCATTTCACTCACCAATCAGGCCATATATTTAGATAATAATAGTGATAAATAAATAATAAAATGTTTTATATATATCGATAATAATAATACTAGTAATAATACTTTAGTGAATGTAATGCTTACTGTGTATGTCAGGAGAATTCGTTCGCAGTGCTTTAAGCGTGAAATTGTAGTTAGTACATAAAACCTGTGAAAGCCTCTGTGACTCAGGCGGCAGCACGTCGGCCTCTTACCTCTGGGTTCCGTGGTTCAAATCCCGGTCACTCCATGTGAGATTTGTGCTGGACAAAGCGGAGAGGAGGCAGGTTTTTCTCCGGGTACTCTGGTTTTTCCTGTCATCTTTCTTTGCAGCAACACTCTCCAGAATCATTTCATTTCATCTATCAGTCATTAACCATTGCCCCAGAGGAGTGTGACAGACTTCGGTAGCCGGCTCATTTCCTATCCTCGCCGCAAGATGGGATTTCATGCATTCCATCCCTGACCCGGTCAATGACTGGAAAACAGATTGTAGGTTTTCACATTTAATATGTAACTCAGTAAATTAATTGTTTAAATATGTAAGCCGTTAAAAGTCTGCATGGGATTCTAACACGCATCCGTTAATGTATTAATTATATCAAATGCACTCGAGATCATTCCGTGAGCTGTACTGTGTTATAGTGCTGGAGTACAACTTTGAATAGCGCGCCGGTTCATGTGGCAACCTCGGTGAGTGTGACGAGGCAATGTCGTTACTTCCGTTTTAGTCTGTTCAAAAGGTGGTCCGCAGTATAGGTAAATTAAGATCGTGCTTTGAGTACTCGATTACGCGCACTCAGTACAAAAAGATTATGTTCTCGTCTATTTCACAAATAGGCAGACTAACAAATATAGGATGAAGCCGAACTCCACCGATAAACTTTCTGAGTTTGTTGAGGGATACCTTTTGAGTATATTGGTGTAAGAGACCCGTGGTCTCCAGTAACTTGTCAAAGAGTAATTGCATTTCGTTTGGTTTGTTGCCCTAGTTAGCTTGTACCTGTATTGTACTGAAAATAACAAATTCTAGTTCTTGGCAAACGCCGGGGTGTCGGAATTTTTTCCTGCGGGAGTCCTTAAACGTGCCAGAAATCAACGATAGTGTGATCATGGTGGTAGACATTTTGAATAATACCTACAAGGGGACGGTTCTGCATTTGTTACGTACTGTACTGTACATTACACCGACAGAACCGATTGACCACACTGTGATAAAAGTTTACTTGTTTGGTCTGAAGGTTAATTACTATGTGTTTCGTGTTGTACGTTTTGATTATTGCGTACTACAGGATTTTTCACTGACGTGAGGAAGTGTTCGTCTTCCTCTGTGGTGTAGTGGCTAGTATGATTAGGTGCCACCCCCGGAGGCCCGTGTTCGATTCCCGGTTCTGCCACGAAATTTGAAAAGTGGTACGAGGGCTGGAACGTGGTCCACTCAGCCTCAGAAGGTCACCTGAGTAGACGTGGTTTCGATTCCCACCTAAACCATCCTGGAAGTGGTATTCTGTGGTTTCCCACTTCTCCTCCAGCCGAATGCCGGGATGGTACCTAACTTAAGGTCACGGCCGCTTCCTTCCCTCTTCCTTGTCTATCCCTTCCAATCTTCCCATCCCCCGCAAGGCCCCTGTTCAGCACAGTAGGTGAGGCTACCTGGGCGAGGTACTTGTCATCCTCTCCAGGTGTATCCCCCGACCCGCAGTCTGAAGCTCCAGGACACTGTCCTTGAGGCGGCAGAGGTGGGATCCCTGGCCGAGTCCGACGCAAAAATCGACCCTGCAGGGTAAACAAATAAAGAATTAGAAGAGGAAATTTTCACTAAAACAAAGATGATTGGGATAACAAACCGAATAAACAGTTATTATATTATTACTCTGTAAAAAGCCACCGGAGACCACGGGTACCTGATACCAATATTCTCGGAAGGTATCCCTGAACCCCCTCTGAAGTTTGTCGGTGGAGTTCGTATTCACCCTGTATAAGTGATAGCACAGCGAAGGGAAGTACAGTTTGTGAATAAGTTAACTTTGAAAAAATGCAACTATATTTTTGAAAAATCGACTAAGGGGCGCGCTTGTTTTCTCCAAAGAACACGACATGGCTTTCTTTGGATTTTAAACACTAAATAACTTCTTCACGAAGTCACCAACAATTTTTAAGGCACATGTCATAACGGGGTACGATTTTTTTCTCTCTTCGTCACAGAAAGACGCCCCATATTGTGAATTTCAACCAAAGCAGAGAGAGAGAGAGAGAGTCATTAAATTGTGTACCGTCTGTTTTCACGAACTTCTGCACACACCAAAATCATCTGTGAAGACCGACAGTCGGCTGTTCCGTGGGACGTCATCCACATGTTGACAACCTTCATTGAACATCCAAACCCATTTCCTCACCATTCTACCCGTCATTGCACTTTCAACATACAGTACACCTCACACACTCGGCGATGAATGACAGCAAGTTGAATGTATCGTGCATTCCAGTAACGAATCACGAACCGTATCTCTCACTCAGAGTGTTGATCATTGACTTGAACATTTTAATGACCCGCCACAAGATGGCCAAACTGCGTATGTGAATATCTCCAGTGGTGCATCTGGCGTGTCAACAGTCAAGGAAGCCATTGCGCATGCTTAACATCGCAACCGCACCCCAGCACAGGAAACGTACGGAAATGGTACTTACAGAGAAAATATCCATGGCATTTGACCATTTAAATTTAAATTCAGACCCTGAATGTGGGGCACCATAAGAAAGCTCTCCCTCAGTGCAAGATGATGGTACCGAGCTCGATAGCTACAGTTGCATAAGTTCGGCCAGTATCTAGTATTCGGGAGGTAATGGTTTCGAGCCGCACTATCGACAGCCCTGAAGATGATTTTCCATTTTCATACCAGATCCCAATAACGTAACGTAACGTAACGCCGTAAATTTAAAGTAATACATTGTATTTATTTATGTATTTATTTATTTATTTATTTATTTATTTATTTATTTATTTATTTATTTATTTATTTATTTATTTATTTATTTATTTATTTATTGTCGTGACAGATGCCCACTACGATGCTATTCGTGTCAAATGTAACAATCATCGACGATGAAGTTATATTGAATTGACTCTCAAACGTCTACTTCACTTCACCCGAATTCAGACTTGCGTCAGACAAAGTTGTCACGGAAATTCAATAGGACAGTCCTTCACTTGTCCCCATACGTAAGTTTCAAAAGGTTTGTCATTTTCTGCCATAATTAGCGCACCGTCGTACTATTGATTGTTCATAATAATATATTATTTCCCAGGCGGATGTCTTCAAATTATTAAATTAACATCTAAAGAGAGTGATGTTTCGTGTATCTATTGCATTAGGGAAATGAGGTAATATACACCTCGTGACAGTCGGAGAAGTGGGTTGTACTAACCGATGGTTGTCACATTTACTATTATTCCGCCGTAGAAAAATTATTTTATTCAGTTTCTTTCACCTTAACACTAGGGAAACCCTGATTGTCAGTCTCATAATATTACTTTCTGATTGGATCTTCCTTAATGACTCATATATCCGTAGTGTTAATAACTTCGGTAAAATTTTTAATTAACTTACGATGGTGAGGATATCAAACAGTGTGAAACCACTCCATATACATGATAAAATTAACTATTATTCTTCAAGGAACTGAAATAAAGCAACGAGGGGATGTATGATAATAAACACAGTTCATAAATATTGGTCTCAAAATTGTGGAATGTAGCCGAGGTGTGAATGGTATGTGTTATGCCTATTTATATTATAAGCTGTACTTGATGGGATATTTAGCATTCACTCTGGAGTCAATAATTCTGCCCTAAAGTCTCCTATAATTTAACTGACCATCTAATCATTACGATATCGATGATTTCTGTTCTTCCTCATTTGCCGAAATAACGTAAGATTCTATCATTTATAAAGTCGTGTACAACTCCCAACAACGCTCGAAAATACACTGTTTTCACTTCGAACAAAATTCGTCATAATGAAATGACCTACCACTTCTTGTGGATTTCACGCTTCCGGAAGGAAATGAACAATTTGAAAATAGGTTGGCGCCGCGGGTGGTTAGTCAACTACAACTGCCAATCGTTAAGAACATAATTAGCAGCTCTAGAATATAAGGCTTATTAATAGCAGCTTGTTAGCAGCTAAGGGGGATTCACATTACAGTCGTGACCAAGGAAGTAGAGATTTATAACGTTCTTATTGTTCAAAGCGTTAACTGTGTGGAACATGAAATATTGAACGATGTGCCACCATTCTTTGGTATTACATAAACTGCCAAAGGTTGTAGTTTCCTTCTCTTATGTTCACCGCATACAATAAATAAGTGAGTGATATATATGAGTTTACGGATCATTTATTATTAATGTATGTAGCAATAACCATTTCTCCCATACTAATTGCTTCCATCGGCTGTCGTTATAGCCAATTAATGGGACCCTCATTAATGAAACATCTACATTTCATAAAGATTGCAATAAAGTAGTTTTCACGATCAGATGTGTTATAAGAACTGAGAGTTATAATCATTACTTTATTCGGTGGCCTGAGAGAAAGGTCATCAACAAATTATATTTTATAATTATCAAGCAAAAATATTACAATCATTGATTCAATCTTCGTGTTTATCTGGGTTTTGGTATACAATAGTCGAAAATAGGTTCAGTGGGATTTTTGTATATATGTTGTTTGTTTGTTTGTTTGTTTGTTTGTTTGTTTGATTGTTTGTTTGTTTGTTTGTTTGTTTGCGTCAACAACACGGGAAGTTGGTTGATCAGAATTTCTCGAAACTTAGTTGTTAGTTCCAGAAATAGCCGCGGTATACACTAGGCTATATATTATTTTGTTATTGCACAGTAGCGCAGCGATATTACTGATACTGTGAAAGGAAATGTCTAATTTCTCCGTATTGCTAGTTGTACCGAAAAACTGAACACAATAAACGTTGTGTAAAACACAATCTATATATACCGTATAAAATAACATGCCCTAACTGACTGACTGACTGACTGACTGACTGACTGACTGACTGACTGACTGACTGACTGACTGACTGACTGACTGACTGATCATCGCCGAGCCAAAACTACTGGACATAAATAAATGAAATTTTGAGAATACAGTCATATTACAATGTAGGTGCTCGCTAAGGAAGGATTTTTGGATATTCCGTCATTAATGGGGTGAAAAGGGGGTGAATTTTTAAAATGAGTGTATCTATATCTAAAAACATTAAAAGTTTACAGGTGTAAAAAATGGTATATAGAATCTCCTTTGAAAATAAAGAAACACGTACTTTTTTGTTTTTGGAAAATCCAATTAATGGGGGTTAAGTAGGAGTGGCTAATCGGGGTGAATTTTTAGGACTATATCTACAGTATATCTCAGAAACGTAAAATATTAAAGACGTAAAAATTGGTATTTGGAATCTCTTGTAAATATAAAGAAACATAGGTGATTTGTTTTCGGAGACACCACTTAAGGGGAACTAAAAACGGGGTGAAATTTTAAAATACGAATGTCTACAGTATATCTCAAAAACTTAACATGTTACAGAAATAAAAAACGATATTTTTTATCTGTATTAAAAAAGTATGTATATTTTGCTTTCGGAGAAACCACTTGGGTGTGGGGGGAGGGGTGCAAGTGACTGTAAATGGGGTTGAATTCTTTTAATTAGGATACTGATATTTCAAAAACTGAAGGTGTTACAGACGTGAAATTTGGTATTTAGAATCTCCTTTAAAAATAAAGAAATACTTTTTGTTTTGTTTCGGAATCCTGTTAAAAAGGGGGATGGGAGGAATTGATTAGTTGAATTATTTTTATGAAGATATTATTATCTCAAACACGAAGGATTTAGCAGACGTGAAAATTGGTATTTGGAATCTGCTTTAAAACTAAAGAAACACGTATTCTCGGAAAATCCAATGAAGGGGGGCTAAATAATTGAAAAAATTATTGAATTAATTGTATGAGGATACTTACATCTAATAAAAACTGAAGTTGTTACAGACGTGAAAATTGGTATTTGGATCTCCTTTAAAAACAAAGAAAAATGCGTTTGGGGGGGAAATCATCTTGGGGGGTGGGAGTGAAAAGGAGTTGAATTCCTTTCATGAGGACACATAAATCAAAAACTGAAGAAGTTAGAGTCGTAATAACTGGTATTTAGAAGATCATGTACTATTAAAGAAACAAGTAGTTTTTACCGGAAAATTCTCCTAAGGGGTTAGTGTGAAAGGAAGTAAAAAAGGTGAATTCTTTTTATGGGGATACTTATATCTCAAAACTGAAGGTAACAGACGTAAACATTGGTATTTGGAATCTCCTTTAAACATAAAGAAAACGTCTTGTTTTTCTTGGTGGGGGGCGGGGTTAAATCACCTTAACGGTGATGGGGTTAGAAAGGAGTTGAGATCAATGTATACTTGATTCTGATCATAAACTGATCATTTTTAATCTTTCCTGGGTTCGTTTTCAAGAGCCAGCTTTTCCTTTGGAGAACTTAAATTTAGATTACAGTAGATTATCCTGGCATATAAATAAACATTTATACACATTTGAAATAAACGATAGGAATGACATTGACTGTGCGATTGTTCACCTCTATAATAATAATGCACGGAAGTAAATCGATCGTATCGCCAGAAATCCCGCGTACTTGCCTACGCGCGACAATGGTACTGGTCACATTGTCAGCAATTACAATGGCAGAAGGTATAGTTTACCACCAAGTAGCGGTCTTGCATCTTGCTGTGGGATCCAGAAATAATAATAATAATAATAATAATAATAATAATAATAATAATAATAATAATAATAATAATAATAATGTTCTGGACCGTCGTCAAAAGGTGCGGACCGCGCTGGAAAAGGGTTCTGGACGGGTAATGACTAAGAATGCAGTCCGCCGCGGGTTCAGTACCACCAAGGCACCCAAGGCGACAGCAGCCGGATCTCCTCAAGGATTCGACCCATATTAAAAATGCTTATAGGAAAATATGGCAAAGATTTAGGGACCCAACTGACTGGGCAGAATACTTGGAGCTAGCCCGGGAAGTACGAAATTGATTGCTGGAAAAAAAGATCGAAAAATGGGAGGAACTTGGGTAATCTCTCAGAAAATGAGCCAGATCGCGAATTTTGGCGGATTATATATAAAATGTTAAGCATTCAATTATAAATTTCAGTATAATACCGTAGCGAAGCACGGGTATCTTGCTGGTTTATGATATTTTATTTCTCAGGAGTTTTAACCATGAGAGGAATAATAACAGAGATATTCACGATTATTATACATGATGTCTCACCTAACTCTGCGACCTCTAATATTTTCGTAATGACAAAGTGTGAAAAATCGAGTTACGCAGGGACTCGCGCACTGGGAGGGTGTGAACCATCCAGTAAATTGAACAAATATCACTTTCAATACTTTTCTTTAAATAGAAAAGTGCGTCGTTACTAGTGAACTGAAAATCAGTTTTCGAAGGTTCAGGTGACTTATTCTTTGAATATTATAATATAGTATAATATAATATAATTTCGTGTGGCTATTTCTAGCCGAGTGCAGACCTTGTAAGGCAGACCCTCCGATGAGGGTGGGCGGCATCTGCCATGTGTAGGTAACTGCGTGTTATTGTGGTGGAGGATAGTGTTATGTGTGGTGTGTGAGTTACAGGGATGTTGGGACAGCACAAACACCCAGCCCCCGGGCTATTGGAATTAACCAATTAAGGTTAAAATCCCCGATCCGGCCGGGAATCGAACGCGGGACCCTCTGAACCGAAGGCCAGTACGCTGACCATTCAGCCAACGAGTCGGACCTTTGAATATTAAAATTTAGGATATATTATATTTTAACGTATAGTAACAAGCCGAGAGATATAATTTCCAGTCATTGATTGTAGAGTGGCCTGGGGCAAGTTCCAGCGTTCTCAGGATAACGGAACTAAACTTTGCTGCTTCTGTGCGCGTGCACCTCCTCTCCCTCGTAGCTGTGGTGACTTTCTTTCTTTTTTTTCTTTTTTCGGGAGGGCCCCCGAAGCCTGCTCCCCCCGCGTGACCATCGACTCAATCTACATGGCCTCCGACATGCTATTAGTTCTAAGAAAGGAAAATAGCAAGGAGGAGTGGAAGTGTGATACTACAGGAGTATCTGCCTGTCCCCATCCTCAGCATGCTACCATGCCAGATATGGTGGTGGGTATCAATAGTGGTGTAATCGGGTAATAAGGGTCAGGAAAAAACCACATAGGCGGAAATAGAAAGATGCCTACATGTAAAACCTGACATTTTGTAGATAGCACATGCAATGATGAGGTTCTGGAGAATTCCAGGTAATTGCGTTAGTTGGGAATAGATATCATGCACAAATCATAAACCTATTCCTCGCCAGTCCAGTTATTCAGGGGATCAGTCCTTCTGAGCACTGCTGTGGCTAGCGCGGGCCCTGCTGGTTGCCGAGCCATGAGGCAATAGCCACTAGGGCCTGTTGCACACCCGACTCCCTTGGAGTCCCTCGTACCCAGTCTCCAATCCCGGAGAATGAGGCCAAGCCCGCCTGGGCGGGAGCCTCCTGGATGGCGAAGGGTCATGACGCCGGGCCTCCTTCCTTTCTGCCCGCGCCATGGCTCGGTATACTGAGCAACTGCGATGGGAAGCCGGGTGGCCCCCCGCGCATTTGGCGCACACCGACGCCTCCATAAGTGTAGCGCAGGCCATGTAATGATGATCACCACCACAGCGGTTGCACCTCACTTGGAGCCCACAGCTGACCTGATGGTGGTCCCACCTCAGACAGCGGAAACACTGCAAGAGCCGTTGAGGGAGACGTTTCAATCTCACCTGATTGCCGCTACCCGCTGAGGTCATTTCCTGATTGGTTCCTCGGTCGACTGCTGTCCTGGGAGCAGCCCTGGGTTGCGGCTGGGCGGACCTCTCCTTTTGGTCCATCGTCTTCTTCCTCCTGGTCCTGGGGCGGCGTCTCCTTCCCGGGGGTCTCTTCTTGGCAGGGGGGAGGCCTCGTCCTGGTGGTCCCCCTCCTGGCCTGGTGACCTCGGGGTAGCGGGTGGCCCACTGCGTCGCCGTCTTCTCCCTCCTCCGGGCTGGCGGCTGCTTCGCTCGTTGCTGGCATCTCTGTGCAGTCCCTGTCCTGTAGGGTGCATATAGATGTCTGCATCGAGAACGAGATGCTAGCAGGCCGGGCCTAGGTAGCTGCCTCTGAACGCCCGGGGTCGTCCGTGTCCATGTCGCACTCCGCCGTCCGGGTCGCCTTCCTGGTCTGCGCCCGGGTGGCCCGGGCAGTTGGTGGACGTTCCTGGTTGGCGGCCTTGTTGGTCTGCGTGTACTTCGTAAAGTACAGCAAATCAACCTGGGTCACACCGTCGCAACGTTCGGGAGCGTTGCCGTCGTCCTCTGTGTTCGGCTCCGGAGGAGCCAATAAGCGTGGGTCTGTTCCCACCTGCTTGTGCCTCTGCCTCCTGGCTGTCTGCGTCCCGACTGTAGACGTCCCCTGTGATGTCTGGGTGGCTGTCTCCTGGCTGCCAATGCCGGTAGGGCAGTTCCTCTGCCCTGGTATTCGGGTGACCTGGAAGTAGGCAGAAAAGCTACTCTCGTACCGGCTGATCTGGCCTGGGTCCGTGGGGCGTATGATTACCGCCCAGTTCTCGATGTTCTCGATGGCGTCGATGGAGAGCTCCTTCCCTGCGGTCCCCTCCAGCCTAGTGAGGAGCTCGATGATGAGGTAGACCTCACTGTAGGTGTCGTGCCCCGGTCGGTACTGCACCAACAGAGCAGGGACGGCCTGGTTCAGTGGGACGGTCCTGTGGTCGACCCACAGAGTAATCTCCCCAACTGCTTCCTTGAAGTTCTCTGGTAGGTCGTCTCGCAGTTCCATCATTCCTGTTGCTTCCTGAAATAAAAGCCTGTAAGAGAAATAGCACTAAGAAGTCCTTCCTGACAAGCTCGTACTGCGTACTTAAAAGTACACAGTAGACAATGCTCTTTCGGAGATGTACTAACAAGTACAGCTGCCTGACTAGTACTGCAGAAGTACAGATCGCCTGGCGAGGAGTGAGAGGTACACGTCCTTCCACTACGGCAGTCCAGCTCGGGCTGTGGTGACAGCAGGCTCCTCAGTTACAGCCTCGCAGCAACTGCGTACCAACTGCGGGAGGGTGTGGGGTGCGATGGATATGCAACTGAGCGATCCACGGGTTTAAAACATTAAATTATGTAATTGCTCTATAATTCGTTGCTTTCTGTCGAATAAAAGTTGGAAATAAAAAGCCTTGGAGGATCGGCCGAGAGGATTCGTCGCACTCACTATGCGTCACCTAATAATCTGCAGGACTTTGGGCTGAGCAGCGATCGCTTGGTAGTCCTTCCCACTCCTAGCCCTTTCTTGTCCCATCGTCGCCGTAAGACCTGCCTATGTTGATGCGACGTAAAGCCAATTGTAAACGAAACAAAAAAGTGTATATATTGCACCCATATGGCGGCTGTACGAAGCACAGAAACCATTCTCAGGACAGCCGCCGGTGGGAATCAAACCCACTCGTTCCCCGAATGCAAAGCTTGGCTCCAAGGCAGTATCGCGTCAATACTTGTGGCTACTCCAGCAGTAAAATTATTGTAAAATAGGAAATAATTGTTTGAAGATACTGACAATCATGTAAATAACTTTCTTGTGTTGTTAGATTGTTTATTTTCTCACTTTAGAGCCTCCGTGGCTCAAGCGGCAGAGTGCCTGCCTCCCACTGCTGGGTTCCATGGTTCAGTCCCGGAACTTCATGTGAAATTGGTGCTGGACAACGTGGAGGTGGGACAGATTTTTCTCCGGGCACTCCGGTTTTCTCTGGCATCTTTCATTCCAGAAACAATCTCCAGTGTCATTTCATCTGTCAGTCATTAATCATTGTCCCAGGGGAGTGCGACAGGCTTTGGCAGCCGGCACAATTCCAATCCTCGCCACTAGATGGGGGCTTCATTCATTCCCTTCCCGACCCGCCTGAGGGGAAACAGGTTGAGGATTATTTTGAGCCTCACTTTCATAATAGTATTTCACTAATGGGTACAACAACCCCGCTTAGTGCAAGAGCACAGTTATACCATCGCCTGTCAAGACGACTGCTGCCTAATCAGATACTGGAGTGACACGTGGTCAACTTAACGACAACCTCAGCTTAACCGGTTGGCTTTGATAACCGGGTCCACTGCCTTTCGTATAAACCAGTTCCTCAGTTTGTCTCACGAGGTTCAGTGAAACTCGTTCCAGCCCTCAATCCAGAATTTAAATCGCTAGACTTACCGGAAATCGAAGCCAGGGCCTACGGATAAGAGGCAGACTTGCTACCTCTACACCACTGGGCTGACTCATAGATGACTAGAACACACTAAATTTTGTTTACGTATTTTTAGTGTTTATATTGCATTTCATGAAATAATTTTTTGCTAGGGGCTTTGCGTCGCACCGACACAGATAGGTCTTATGGCGGCGATGGGATAGGAAAGGCCTAGGAGTTGGAAGGAAGCGGCCGTCTCCCGGATGCAAGCTCACAGCCGCGCGTCTCTACCCGCACGGCCAGCTCGCCCGGTCATGAAATATTAACAGAGGTACGTAAATAAATAATCTACTGCAGCTTTCTACACAAAGTACGTTAGATGTCATATCTCTTTTTTCGACCTGTCATGTAACACGTAGTTCAGTTGTAATTGACAGTGATATATAAATTAACAGTATGTCATAACATCATAGTCAAGTGGAATATACCAGTTACATCCATTCAGTCTGTGCCATATGGCCGGCAAAAACAAGGCAGGATATTCAGCTCTTCTCATAGCGAGTAATCCGACAGTTCAGTCATCCATGGAAAACAGCGGATATCGTACGGATTATTCTGCACTGACACATTCTCTATGGATGGTCCAACATATCCTTCATCCTAGGATTCACCTTGCGTTTGTGTCTACCGCTTTAGTTTTGAAAAGACCGAACGAGTTGGCCGTGCGGTTAGGGGCGCGCAGCAGTGAGCTTGAATTCGGGACATAGTGGGTTTGAACCCCACTGTCGGCAGCCCTGAAGATATTTCCATGGTTTCCCATTTTCACACCAGGCAAATGCTGGAGCTGTACCTTAACTGAAGTCACGGCCGCTTCCTTCTCACTCCTAACCCTTTCCTATCACATCGTCGCCATAAAACCTATCTGTGTCGGTGCGACGTAAATCAAATTGTATTCATTTTTAAGTTTTGAAATCACCCTGTGGAAGGAGAAGGTAACATATCTACGGTACCCCGTGCAATTCGTTAGGGGCAACTCAAATCTGGGTTGGCTTCCACTTGTTCCCTAGCTAAGTCTGGCATTATTTCCACTTTACTTGTGTCAGGCTCTTCACATTCATCTTCCCTATCTGAATTCGCTTGGTCATATCTCGTCCTGTGCTGTCGGCGATGGCATTAGGTTTGTAAGATCTGGTGATTCTCTTCTTTTCACCTGTACGTGGCGCCTCTCCTACGTTTTTCTGATATCTTAAATCTACGAAGCGTCGAAACCAGTCCATTCCACGTCCCTTTGTTTGTATTCATAGAAGATGGTTGCTTAGTTTGAATTTTCTCTTAAAGCAAGGTGGCACAGTGTTACCACTTATTAGCAGCCATTCTATGTTGTAAGATGGTTCGTTCGTAAGTATTTATTTATTTATTTATTTTAATATTCCTAATAATGCACTACATCTGATAAATTTCGTCTTCAGTTCCGCATTGACTTAAATATATTCAGTCGGTGCTAAGGTCAACATCAATCCGACCTGAAAAACTTACTGTACCCGACAGGGACATAAATGAAGGACTGGCGATCAAGTGGACGCACATTTCTTTGTCTGGTACAGAATTCGCGAGAACTCGAAGCTTGGACGCCGCGGGTGTGGCTAGAATGTATTTCCCCCAAGTAGAACTAGGCAATACCTGAATGACAATAAGAGAGAAATCATCCCCACAACATGTTGTTGGCGAGTGGGAGAGGTTCACTTTTTAACATCGTAATCTGGGAACCATATTTAAAACAGCATTACCAACTTCGTCTTCTATAATAAAAATTAACGATTTTAATAATACTGCAATGTACAACGATTCAAAAGAACTGTTCGTCATTTGTGAATTTATTTTGAGTATGTGACGTCCTTTTTGGTGATAATCTTCTGTTAAAAGGAGGAATAGATGATTACATAATAGAGGAAAGTTAGAGAGGCCATGTGTTAAATGTCCTCGCACCCACTTGACCGGGAGAATCCTGTGAGCGAGCGGAAATTTGAAGACAGTTATTTATTTATTACAGGAGATTCTGCGATCAGATTTCGTACGGGTGAGTATTAACCATACTATAAGATCACTGGTCACCTGATTATCGCACTATTGCGTCTCAAATACTCCGAGAACAGGGTGTATGAGAAATTTGATAGAGGAAATTCTCAGCTAATATAAGGCTTGGGAAGCGTCACCTCAGGGAATTCGGTGTTTTTATCTCGGGAGGGACAGATGTGTGTCGGTATGGGGCTCTATGTCCCCTTTTGTGTGAGTACTGTTCATGTAGAGAATAGGAAGAACGATTTAATTCGAGTTGTATATGAATCGAACTAATAAGAGGGATATAATTGCGTGGTAGAATTATTAGACAATTTTTGAACAATAAATTGAACTCATATTATTATTATTATTATTATTATTATTATTATTATTATTTATTATTATTTCCGGCGCCAGAGATAAAGGAGAGACAGGTAATATTATAAGCATCACTATGAACAGCGATACAGAGGTTAATTCGGAGTCGTGCTGTCAATAAGCTGTATGATAAGACTAAAAATACCCTGTATTAATATATTTGATTCCGGGGCCTTGAATCAAAGTTCGGGTCGTGCTGACGCAGACAAACGAAACGATGGTTAACTGTATGTATATCTGTGTCATAGGTACTGAGGATTTCCTGTGCCTAGGACCATGGAGTTTTGCCGTTGCAGTCGTCGCCAGCAAATGGAATCAACAGCTATAAACGTGGACAAGAGTCAACACTAAACCACAGGATGGACGTCCCGTAGCTAACCGAGGTGTCATCGAGGGACATTAGGGCTGAGTAATTATGTATGACGAGAGGGGTACGAAGAATTCACTTTAAAATGCTTTAGCTATTAATTGATAGGGATTCTTAATTTGTTAAATTGAAATGTGCAAAGGCAGGGCACAGAGTTTATTTAGTAACAAGTCTGAGTGATTTAATTTGCAGATATGGTAAAATTTGTTTGTGGGAAGATTTTCCTTTTCCATTTTATGTTGGGAATACTGCTAGTATCCTTGGAGTTACTTTTCTGTGTAGTTGGTTTGAATATAATGGTGAGTATTGCACCGCTCCCGCGTCCAGGTGGGAATACATGAGTTCCAGACTAGCTCTTGATAACGATTCCATCTGTCTAATATTACTGGGTTGTGAGTTCCGCGTGAGAAAATACACCGATGGCCTATGGTAAACCTCAACCTACGCAGAAGGACGTCTACAACACGCTATCAGTCGGATACCATACTCGCATGTTGCCGAAATTTATCGCAAAATCCAGGTTATTACGGCATTTCAAGAAATTCGTGCATATTGCTATCGAAATCGCAACCAGAAATATAGTCATTATAGCCTTATATCTAGCTCTTATTCTAAGTAGGCATTAAAAGAATTTTTATATTTTCACTACTCAGCTTTTATTGGCAAAACAGTCTAAGTATGATTAAAAAATTACGTAGAGTATCGTGAGAAATTGTCTCATATAATGTAGATAGTCCTATAACGCAATCACATCTCTATACGTTGTAATTATGTTGCATTGAAAGAAAATAGGTTTGAAAAACCTTTGACAAGAAGTTGGAAATCAGGCCTCATTCATCTGTTACGCTAATTCTGGCCTGTCGAAATATTATGTTGTAATTAAGTAATATCCGTAAAAATCAAATGAAAAGGAAAAATTAAATTATATATAATCAAGTGAAAAATTATTCAATATAGTTGAAATAATTAGATGCATCCAATTGGTTTAAGTGAAAACAAAACTATACTCCCTACTATTTACAATATTTCAAATTATGGTTTCAATTAAGAATGTGAAACGCAGTGCAAATAGCCAATAATTAATTAATTAATTAATTAAGGTTTGGAATCTTTCCTTATTGAGCTGGATTGCTCCTCAAAATTACCGAAAATCCTATCATTTGAACTTTAATTCACATGTAACTAGAGAAATGAATATCACTTTGCTGAAAACTTCACATCTATGTCCATGCACAGTAGGAAAATCGTGTGAGAAAGTAATGTTTGTTCTTTAGGGATTTCCACTAGTTTAAAAATTTCCACAATCTTTCATATTTCATGTTGTCTGACCTCCATATAAGCAAATTCAAGTCCACTTTAAGTCGTAAGTAATCTCAAACTAATTCTATCATAAGGCTTATGTGGCTAAATCACTCAATTATTATTTTAATTCATGGTTGAAATTCAATTAAAGTGCGTATCTGGTTGAATGTAGCATTGCCAAATGTATTTAACTAACTTTCCAACAAATAATACCATAAGCGGAAAAATTGACATATTAGAAGACTCTACCTTCATCTAAAAGTCATATATGAAAGACTAAGTTACCAGTGATGTGTCAAACTGCTCCCATAAAACCATAAATTAAGTTGCCGTATGTGAAAATACATGAAAATGATCGTAGATAAGTCAGTGAAGGCCTAAATATTAACGTTATTGGCCTCTCGGCTCCTCTGATGATCCTACATACTCAATTAACTCTATATTGATGGCATTGAGATCGTATCCTAACCTATTTTGTATATCAGGGAATAAAAACAGCAATTGAAAACAGTATGTTTCAATATATACCTTAGCATGCGCAATTTACACATACTATCATCTCTCGAAGAATACTATGACCAACTTTCCAAATAACAATAACTATCACCATCATAATCTACTATCAACTCATATTATTATTTCATTCACCATTTAACACTTCAATTATCACGTAGCATTCATATTAGTGTGTCTCAAGCACTCATTTCATCAAATACTCGGCATATGTGCCATAACCTACACATATAAAAACATTATCATTACCGTCATAGTATCAAAGAAAAGTATTTCACAACATTAAACTGTGCTACTATACTCTGTCGAAAACATTCCCTAAAATACGATCTCCACGCTTGTTATTCTGTTAAAGCCATCACACATGTATATTAACCTCCACTTAATACTCTAACACTTCACTGACTACGATTTAAATTTTTTTTTTTTTGCTATGGGCTTTACGTCGCACCGACACAGATAGGTCTTATGGCGACAATGGGATGGGAAAGGCCTAGGAGTTGGAAGGAAGCGGCCGTGGCCTTAATTAAGGTACAGCCCCAGCATTTTCCTGGTGTGAAAATGGGAAACCACGGAAAACCATCTTCAGGGCTGCCGATAGTAGGATTCGAACCTACTATCTCCCGGATGCAAGCTCACAGCCGCGCGCCTCTACGCGCACGGCCAACTCGCCCGGTGATTTAAAAATATTAATCACTTCTGTAACACTATGTTGATAAACTTGCGAACGGCATTCACTGGTATTTTACGCCTATGTATGGAATTAACGGTAACTTCAGATGAATACCTACTTCCTTGTAACTACACTTGAATATTAACTACGCACGCACAATGTCATAAAGCATATCACATATAGCCAAAAGAATAAAGGTTTCTACTTACGAAACGACTCATAGGGGACTTTGCTTATTGGGTAGTGACTCCCATCTCGCTGTTGTTCATCGGGAATGGTAGGCCTCGCTCCATGGTTCGGCTTAGGTAATCGGGTCCATCTCGTCCTCTCAGCTGATTACCACCCTCCTGGATCATCAATCTCGTGAAGCGCCACCATAGTCGGAGTAGTCTCTGCCTCAGCCTCTTAGAACATCATAGTGGTCTTCAGAACGTCAGGGACAGAATAACACAATGCATTAGTTGATTTAGACATGCCGTAATCTGCTTCGTACTACCAATGATAAAGAAATATATGTGTTCTGGGCCGTCTAATTTGACTATAACAGCTCTAAATGTACTCTTATTTGTCAACTCCCTTGCTTGCTGAACAGATGTAAATTTTCTGTGCTTTTAGAATTGCACTTTATAGCCAGTTGAATTCCGCTCTCTCTACGTTGTGCAGTATCGGGCAAAATATAATGCTTCCTAGCCCAACCGTGACGTAGTACTGAACCAACTTGACGTTTCCTTATAGCTGGTCTATAATTTCACGTATATATGTCAACCTACAGCTGACGTTGAGCGGGCTGTCGCAGATTTAATTTGTTCTTCAATAATTGATTGTAAAATCTGATATCTAACTCGTTTCTTTACACGATTCCGTCCTTTCTTCGCTGCAGTGCTGGATTGAGTTTTTTTTCTAATGGAAGTCTTTTTTCAATAATCAGTTTAAATAATCCGCTCCTGTCATTCTTTCTCACCGCCTTCTAAGAATGGTTCTTTCGGTGATTGCCGGTTGAAATTATTATCTTTTTGACTCGTACCGCTGTTAATTGCTTTTATATTGATCCTTTAATGGCTGGAACGCCATTTTTGTTCCTAATACTGCGACTATAGAACGGTGAAATGGCACAGTATCATTAGTTCTTGGGATTGCTTGCATAAGAGGGGCTGGTACTGAACCGGCTGACCTATCCTGAATGCCCAGTAACCATAGTGTGTATTATTCTATGTGAAAGAAGAAATGTTCCTGTGAAATCACCCATAGATCCAAAGCGACGACCTCCAGTGAAATATATTGCTTGGCCCAATTTTTGAATTGTGAACGACTATAGCGTGTGTTTTGGGAAACATTAGTACTTAACTAACACTTTGAATTGTATGAAGTTGTAATTGTGCTTGTTCATAATTAACCGGGGACTTGTATTTCAGAGTGAGCCTCTTGTATTTTTTTGTGCCTTAGATCCCCCACACTGAAATCGTGGTCCGTTTTTATGACATTTAAAAGGTTTCTCGTATTTGTTGCTGCGTGGAGTGCTAATTGATTCATTTTCCTAGCCGACTTAAATAAATGTCAGAAATCAATGATCCGATTTATTTTTCTTTATTCTTTTCATGCATATAAAATCACTAGTAGGGATTTCAGGTCCTCTGCAAACATCGTAGATCCCGGATTTAGCTCTGGGTGTGCGACTTGCAATCTCACAAATGTTGGGACTGGTGATTAGTGCTTCACCTGTGTTGTGTATATAATTTCTGTATTTCTTTTGAGTGTTTATGTGTTTAATTGTGTTTTGATGTCATTCAGCATCGATAATGGTGTCTACCATTGGTGCGACGGATTCGTGTATATACAGGTAGGGGTTTCGATTTGAACCCAAAGCATCTGAAGTTTGTGTTTATGTCTTATTATTAAAGTTATCCTAGTGGGAAATGTATTAATGCTAGACTAGGTGTAACTCAGATTTATTATATTTGAGTATTTTGATTTTGTTTGCCCACTAAAATTGGGAGTAGCTTCAGTGATTAATACTTAACATTCCGTACACGTGAAGTCATGAAATAGATTCTTCTTGGCTGGTTTTACTCGGTCTAATCTCTAATATTTAAACAATGCTCAACAATCCGAAGTTGAAATTCGATTATGTATTCGCCTTGTATATTTGCGTCAATTTCATCGTCATCAGGATTATAATAAACCGTTTCGATTTTTTAAATTTAATTGTTCTCATTCGGTCGTAGTTATATGGCACTCGTATTCTCCTACCTTTATGCCGCTAAGTTATTTATATATTTGATTCCCACTTGATTTTAACGGAGAAAACCACCCTGTAGATTTATCGCCGGAGGCTATATGGGTAGGGGGCAGGTGCATTACATATGTGGCTGGAGGAGAAAGAGAATACCTGCTCCATGTTTTATTCTTCATAGAAGACAAACGGAAAGTAAACATCAATCTGTTCTGACATTGATGACCGATAATACCTGACATTTCCATTTTAAATAGTCTATCTTATTTTCAACGACACTCCTCCAGCCAATCACTTCTTATTCAAATCTGAATTTATTTCTACTCAAATCAGCACTTATTTTAATCACAGCAAAACTGAAGAGTGGTAAAGAATTAAATTGAGTTTTTATTGTGTACTGTAAAATTCTTTCTTTCTTATTAGTTTTATTCTTATGTATCACTGTTTTATATGTATGTCTTATTTCTTGTATATGCATCAAGCAGAAGATGATCTTAACATAGGTTGAAACATGTCCCTTTGACATGATGTGTAGAAAAGTAATTAATTTAAATGGTAATATTTTATTAAATTGAACAGGTGGACAATATATGTAAATTCTGACTTAAAATTTTTGAAATATTCTAATAATGTGGCTAATTCCGATGCCTTGAGTCTTAATGGTAGACTGTACTTAAAGCCTGCAATCTAATAACTTGGAACTTGAAAAGAGGTACAGTGGGTGTAATACGGAATTTAGCATTTCCGAGAATAAAGTGAAGTCAGTAAGGAAGAAACGTGAGAGGACTGAATGCCAGATAGGAAATACGAAGCTAAAACATGTGAATAATTATAAGTGTTTAGGATGTGTATTCACAGAGGATGGTACTAGATTTGCACTAGCCCTTTTAGGACCGGGTATATTCAAGGAGGGCGCGCCTAAGAAGACCAGCTGTTTAACATGTGGAATGGCGAAAAAGACCAAGGCGTTCGAGGCATATTTTTACATCTCCTTTCAGAAACCTATAACTTAGTCTGTATTAAATGTTTCTTCACCATTATCTTTTCAAAATCTTGAGAAAACAACCCTTTTTCTTATGAGATGCAACCGGAGGCAGTTTGAACCAAATTAATATTTTAAAATAAATAATATTTTATATATATACTAAAAGTGTTTTTAAATGTTGAAATGATGTATCTGTAGCTTCTAAACTAAGCAAAATTTATGCATGGCAATTGTATTATTTACGTTCCATACTTCATTTTCCGTATTATCATACATTTTTCGGAGTTCGGATTGTAATTAATTAACAAAATATTGTTATTGTCCACTTGATCTGAAGTCTAAAGAAACTAGCACAGCAGTAAGCACACCTTGTTTGCCTACACTTTGTAGATACAAAGCCATAACCTATAATAATACCAATACACACCTACATTATAACACACTGAAGCTGACCCAATAATGTTTTAAAATGTTTCCAGTTGTTTTCCACACTTACAAAAACTTATTTACAAATATGTTTCGCAGTGCACACACCATGGCATCCTTCTTGGCATTTGGTACACACAGTTATTCAGCTGGTCCTTCAAAGTTTAATGATTAATAATAATAATAATAATAATAATAATAATAATAATAATAATAATAATAATAATAATAACCTTATGACGTGAGGCGGAAAGTAACCTAATGCACTGTTCTAAGTTTTATCGTTTGTATGTTTGTTTGTTTGTTTGCTTATTTACGGTATCTCTTTTCCAAATGGATAATTATTTTGAATGTTGCTTTCCGTTTCGAGTGATACAGCCATCGCCTTTGTAAATAATGGGTGTTTCTCGTCAGCGTATGACAAGTAGCGATTTGTACGCAGAACTCGACAAGAACTTTGTCGATGACTTGTTAGATGATTTATCAGATTTCTGAGAAGGAGATATCGTAAATAAGGAAACAAAACAAACAAGCAAACTAACAAACGATGAAACTGAGAAGAGTACATTATGTTACTTGATGCCACACATAGTTTATGTTGAAATGGCAACAGCAGACTGCACAGCTCGTCGATAAGGTTAGCGCGGGCTGACGAGCGCGAGGTAGCGGTCTGCATTATGTGCTGCACTGTACTTGTTGGTGTTCATTTTGTGCTTTGACTCTCTCACTCAATCAAACTTTAATTTAACAGTCCCAAAAGATCTTCAAGACACTTAATGTAGCATCATATTATTCATATTTGGCCTACAGATATCATTTTATTCCATTGACGAAATATCGTCAGGTGGTCTTTTTAGCCAGTGTGACCAATGACGATATATCGTCAGTTGGTCTTTCTCGCAAGGACTGTCACTGACGATATATCGTCAGCTGGTCCTGTAAGGGCTAGCAGGTAACTTGCGAAAGTTATTGCTGCAAATTGTTGCAAGGCACTTGCTGCTGAGTTTACACTTCATGCAAGAAAACCAAGCACTTTATTTACGCAAGTTTTTCACAAATAACTTGCAGATACTGTTTAGATGTGCTTGCAGTGCCAGTCAACCAGAGTGGTGACATGCAGGCAGATCAATGTGTTGCAGCTCTCTTTATTCTAATGAATAAAGGAAAAAATAGGAGAGTTAGTAAGGGTTGAGTTAGGGACTAGATACTCCGAAGACCACAGTATGGAGCCCATAATAATCTGCAGCAAGAAATTAGAGTAGAGAATGCGGATAGATTTCAAACTTTTTTTTTTTTTTAGAATATCTACAAAATATCTGGGTGTTTATTGGAACAAAATGGAAATGTGCTACCTGACAAAGTTTTCTCATGACTTTTTCCGAGAGTCCGCCATCGTAGCGTAATGGTTAGCGTTATTCGCTGCCGTCCTTGGGGGCCCGAGTTCGCTTCCCGGTACTGCTAGAAATTTAAGAATGGCAGGAGGGCTGGTATGTAGTTGAAATGGTACATGCAGCTCACCCCCATTGGGGGTGTGCCTGAAAAGAGCTGCACCACCTCGGGATGAGGACACGAGTTTATTTTGCGAACGGCCGTAGCCGTGTTGAAACATCGGATACGGTGAGATCTCCGAAGTTAAGCAACGTTGGACGTGGTCAAGATTTGGATGGGTTGCCACACGCTGTTGGTGGGGTGGGGGTAAAGGAATGGAGGAGCGGAAAGGAACTGGCAAACCTACAGTACGTAAACTCTGGCTCAGGCACACCTCTGCGAAGGTTCGGACCTACCTTTGAGCAGAATACACCCTTACACTTGCTTTTCCGAGAGATCAAACTCACAATAAACGGACCCGCCCACTTTATACTCGAGGTAAACGACAAAGAGATATTAATCTGTTAATCTGTTCTTTCTTAATCTGCTTACCCTCCAGGGTTGGTTTTTCCCTCGGACTCAGCAAGGGATCCCACCTCTACCGCCTCAAGGGCAGTGTCCTGGAGCTTCAGACTCTGGGTTATGGAATACAACTGGGGAGGTTTACCAGTACCTCACCCAGGCGGCCTCCTGCAATGCTGAACAGGGGCCTTGCGGGGGGCGGGGGGAGATTGGAATGGATAGACAAGGAAAAAGGAAGGAAGCGACCGTGGCCTTAAGTTAGGTACCATCCCAGCGTTTGCCTGGAAGAGAAGAGGGAAACCACGGAAAACCACTTCCAGGATGGCTGAGGTGGGAATCGAACCCACCTCTACTCAGTTGACCTCCCGAGGCTGAGTGGACCGCGTTCCAGCCCTCGTACCACTTTCAAATTTTGGGGCAGAGCCGGGAATCGAACCCGGGCCTCCGGGGGTGGGAGCTAATCACGCTAACCACTACACCACAAATTCGGACTTTTCGGTAAAATACTGCTACAAAATGGAATTTTACTTTCTAATTTAACCATTTTTCTACGTTTTGGCAACTTTACATTCGTTGAAGGTGGGCAAATTTTTTGTCATACAGTAGTACTACCCTCTGGCCCAAAATGTTAAAAAGCTCGATACCCGGTATTTTCCTCCTCTGAAAATGTAGCTGCCGCTTCGGTCAAACGACTTTTGACAAATCCCGTCGAAATATCGCTTACTTTACTCGATAGTATAAACGTTAGCGTGGTTGGGGACCTGGTCAAACAAAACTCACTTCATCTCCAAAATAAGACAGGTATAAAATACCATAAAATCAAAACCCAAAGCCAATGCACTGTACAATGACATCTCATCAAGCAGCTACGATAATACATATTTTGTAACGGGTATGAAGTATCCACAACCTTGCTTTGAGATGCACAAAAAGGCAAATTGGCTAAGGAATATACTTTGTCCGAAATCGATGCTATGCTATCACTGGTATCACTGAGGAGCCACTTTTTATTTTTGCGAGTTTCTTCACTTTCTGAGAAAACTTTGTTTTCAGGCTGTACCATTTCTTTCAATATTCCCTTCGGTGGCGTGTTAAGGTCCTCCGTATTGGTACTGAAAGCATTGGGTGTCTAAATTCTTTCTATGAATTCACTACTGTGAATGTCACAAATTTCTGGGAATCTCTTGATTTTTCGTATTAATTCACCAGTGTCCTTCCTGGTTCACTGAGTATATGTGTGTTGCCTGCATGTTTTTAAGTACGTTTTTAAGTTAAATTACAATATACAGAGAAATAAATGTGTGAAACATGATCACCTAGCACTTGTACAAAATAGGATGGTATTCTATCCGTACAAGTAACTTGCGGAAGCTCACGGCTAGCACGAGACTGACTCCAAGTGTTTTCAAAACAATTCTATAATAAAAAATAAGACTTTCCACCTTTTTGATACTATATATTTGATTAAAGCAAACTATCGAGTAGTACATGTTTCATTCCTTAGGAACATCCACAGCTACTTCCTTCATATCTTAGATGAGAAATTTACAAAGAATTATAATCTTAGTTAAAAACAATCATAAAATTTTACCTTAATTATACGTAAAATAAAACTAACAAGGAAATGGCAGGACAAAGGGGGGAGGATGAAAATTTAAATGGCGGAAGTGGGGTGAGGAAAGGAATACTAGTTACACTTATCTCTAACTAGTGAAAACGTAGCCTAAGTGAAAATCAAAGTGCAGCAAAACTAATGCACTGAGCTTGCAGTTGTGATCAACGGTACTAAACCCATAATCCTAACCTCAAGGGTTTAGTATTCTGTAAAAAGAAGACAGTTCTCAGACCAAGTTCTCTTTACAGCGATCTGTTTTCAGACCAACTATGCTGTAGGAGGTTGAAATCTGGAACTCAGTATAACTTATTCATAATTCAAACAGACATGAATGTAGCGAGGATGATTGTTGGTAGAAACAGGCTGCCACAATGACAGGAGGATACTCGTTAGTGCAAGTTAGTAATACTCTCGATGGAAGGATCTGAACGTATAAACCGGATTCGGTGATGGAGCCGTATGAAGCGAATGGAGGAGGGTAGGATGTTTAGGAGAATAATCGACTCGGTCATGGACGGTAAGAGAAGTAGGAGGAGACCAAGGCGACGATGTTTAGACTCAATTTTTAATGACAAGTCCTGAATCGTATGATATGTAAAATTCTGAGCCAGCCTGAATATTGAATGAGAGTTGCACCCTCCCACTCTCCATGGTGTTAGAGTTCCGGTGAGCCTTGGCCTGCAAAGTGACCGCTGATCACCCAGAAGACCTGCACTGTACACTAAGAGGGGTGACGCGTGGTCAGCGCGACGATCCTTTCAACCATTATTCTAGGCTTTCTCACAGTAAGATATCACCTCAGTTATTCACAGGTAGGCTTAGAGAACATCAAACCAATACTCAGATCCAGGTAAATCGAACCCGGGACCTCTGTATAGGAGGCAAGAGCTAGACCGCAGCAGCGGAGAATGACAGATAATATTTGTTTAATCGCAATCGCTAAAGGACAACAAGGAATGTGCTACCATCCTGTCATATTTATAAATGAACATTCAGTACCATAATTAATTCCCACTTGTTCTGTTACACCTGTTAATTAATGTTAGTTAACACAATACTGTCATTTCGAAGTTTGATGGAATTACAATCATTGGACACACAACAAACATTGCAGCTCACGTTTAGTTTCATAGTCCATTGTAACGTATTTACGATCACTCATAAAGCATTTCAATTCTTTTTATTGCCCCTTTAATCTTGGCACGTAGTCTGAAGGACTTTATGAGCAAAATAATATATTGTACAAATTGTCGTGTGTTACTAGCACTATTAACTCATCCAGTTTTACGCCTGCTAACTGTAAAATTACCACAGTCAAATAAATGCCAAGCCTTCGTGGCTCAGACGGCAGCGCTCCGGCCTCTCACCGCTCGGTTCGTGGTTCAAATCCCGGTCACTCCATGTGATATTTGTGCTGGACAAAGCGGAGGCGGAATAGGTTTTTCTCCGGGTACTCCGATCTTCCCTGTCATCTTTCATTCGAGAAACACTTTCCAAAATCATTTAATGCCATATGTCAGTCGTTAATCATTGCCCCGGAGGAGTGCGACAGGCTCCGGCTTCCGGCACAATGCCTATCCTCGTCGCTAGATGGGGGCTTCATTCATTCAATTCCTGACTCGATCGAATGATTGGAATTAGGCTGAGGATTAATTCATATAAAATTCACCAAATCGACTATATTGCACTGTTAGGCACTCATCTTTTATGGTCAAGTGTATTCGATATTTAAGAGCGCTTAAATGTCTGAGCTGGTCTGAGTAACTTCATCGGTAGAGCGTTGGTCTTCTGCGTCCAACTTGGCGGGTTCAGTTCTGGCTCAGTCCATTATTATTTGAAGGTTTTCAAATACATCAGCGACGTACATAATTGGCGCGTAAAGTAAACTCCTACTGGATGAACTTCCGGCCTCCGTAAAAGTAGTTAACAGTACGCACGTATAACGATTATTATTATTATTATTATTATTATTATTATTATTATTATTATTATTATTATTATTATTATTATTATTATTATTATTATTTATTACTTCTTTCTTAATCCGTTTACCCTCCAGCGTTGGTTTTTCCCTCGGACCCAACTCTACCGCCTCACGGGCAGTTTTCTGGAGCTTGAGACTTGGGGTCGGGGGAATCAACTGGAGAGGAGGACAAGTACTCCGCCCAAGCAGCCTTGTGGAGGATGGGAAGATTGGAAGGGATAGACAAGGAAGAAGGAAGGAAGCGGCCGTGGCCTTAAGTACCATCTCGTCATTTGCCTGGAGAAGAAGTGAGAAACCACGGATAACCACTTCGAGGATGGCTGAGGTGGGAATTGAACCCGTCTCTACTCAGTTGACCTCCCGATCAAATTCCAGCCCTCGTACCACTTTTCAAATTTTGTGGCAGAGAAGGGAATCGAACCCGGGGCTCCAAGGGTGGCAGCTAATCACGCTAACCACGAAACCACAAAGGCGGACATTATTATTATTATTATTATTATTATTATTATTATTATTATTATTATTATTATTATTACGGGGTTGCCCGTGGAATGCAGAGGTGAAAGAAGGTGCGGGCTGGAATGGGTCTATCCACAATATGAAACTAAACTTAAAATTTTACTGAACGTTATATTTTCAATAGATAACACGATTTAACAAATTTTCACTAGGTGAATTAACGATGAAATATCAGGTACAAGGTATAATTTTACAAACAAGAATACGAAAGCACAAGTTTAGGGGTCTTTACAAGTTCTGGGCTTCGAGCCCCAATTGTTACAATCCTTGAGCTACTTGCCCAACTTTACCAAGGCACATTTTTGTCCAAAGGGCAGAAAACCCCCTCATTCAAGGAGCATTTTCTCCCAAAAACCATATCAGGCCTCCTAGAGGCACTTTTACCACATGTAAAAGAGCTGCCCCGCTCTCAATTTATCATGCCTATTACCAGGCCATACCAGATTTAACACTTAATTGCCCTCAAGGCACAACTTACATCAAATGAAGCGGGGGTATCTCGTACCCAACATACTGGGCCTTAGTAAAAAAAAAAACATAGGTTAAGTAAATGGCCCAAAATACAAAATGAATGGAGGCGTGTACTTGTACTCCTAAGTGAAACTTCTTAAAACCTAAGAGGCACCAGGCCGATGAAACAGGGGCTATTCCCAAACTATGGAGGCGACTCGTATAAGGAAAATTTAAGACATTACAGAAAGGAAGAAAACAATTACAAAACGTAGTCACCTCAAACCATAATGAAGGGGAGCTCGTGAGGGTGAATCACTCCCTATCCCCGAATTACAGTTAAAGATACATGAAGTTTTACAAAAGCGACGGAAAATTACATGTTTGAAGATAGGTTACATAGTAAAGGTTTCGGACCTTCCCCGCGGGTTAAACTTCTGAGCTAGCAAGAAATAAAGATGTTAAGCAGCCATTACCTTACTGAAGAACTGCTGCCTGATGAAAGAGACGCTTCCCGCCTCCTACTACATGTCCATACACTAAGTTAAATGTTGATGGTGTGGCCGAGAGACAGGAAAAAGCAGTTTTTATACCCTTGGGGAAGATTCGAGACCTTTCATGAATAATTAAGACACACCCACAGGCGTTTATTGGGTAGCTTACAGTTACACATCAAAATCGAAGAAGAAAGACACGATTGGTCAAAAAATTACTACAGAAATAATTGATGGGATAACTTCTAAACTGGCGGAAAGGAAAGATTAATATTGCCAACTCACAAATGAAAGAACGAAATTTAGTAATAAGAAAACTTATGAGTACAAAATATCTTCAAGGAAGTTCCCTCACTTCGCACCAGGGTGCGTGATCATAGTTTTTTAGTAGAGACATCTATGAGACAATATCCAAACTCTTGATAAATAGTGAACAAAAACACGTCGAAATTAACACAGTGACATCTTCAGAGCAAAAGTTTAAGTAGATCCAGTTTTAAGTTCACAGTTTCTCCTGAAGAGGAGTACATTAAGGCGGAAAATTCAAATGTGCGGCGTAGAGGTGTACCAGCCGGTACAATTATTGTTATTGAAATGTCTGAAAATGTATTGGCACGATAAAGAACTCCTTCCTCTCAAGGTAAATTTTGGGCATTTCAGTAATCTATTCTTCGCAACTGGTAAATATTGAGTGGTTTCTGGGAAAACAGCAGTAGTGTAATATGACGCATTTTAAGTTAATGTTGGCATAAGGCCACGCATGAAGGAAAGTAATATCATTTCGGATAATATCGCGTTAGTCTTTGAGGAAATGGACAATGGCAGCACTTTTGTCCAATGCTTTTCCTGAAATCAGAACAATGTAAGTCCATGGACAGTCCTTTTAAGTACGGCCTATTTGACCAAGTCCGCTACTTCATTTACTCACTTTTGAAGTTAAATACGTCCAACTATTGCCCGTTTCTCTACGGAGTGGGGTGTGAAGGGAGATGAATCTTCGTAGTGAGTTTTTATGACCGGATGCCCTTCCTGTCGTCAAACCCATCAGACGAGTTAATCAGATGAAATGAATAATGTGATATAGTACAGTAGGAAGGGAGAGGATTGAACCCGGTGCCGGCACATAGCCTACTTATGTTGAAGAACACTAAGGGGTCTGCTGAATGCTTTGCGTCACCATCCGACGGACCAATCGCCACCATCAACAGCGTCATACTGTATGCCGTGACTCCATATGAGTACTGCGAAGAGGTTTGGAATTGAATCCAGGCTTTTGGGACGTAACGTAGGGATTAGAAATAGTATACCCTACCGCCCATAATACTGATGGTGAACCGGGACTCGAACCGGCTAACCCACAGTGTCAGACAATATAGACTTGACGCCTTAACAATCACGGCTACCAGGCAGGCTACTGTTGAACGTAAGTATCCTCTCAAAATGTAAGGTTCGGCTTCACGAACCCTGACTGTCATTATTGCATGCGTATTAATGATATGCATTTAAAGATCGCTCTACCGTCCGAGTTACTCATTCCAGCTGAGATATTTAAGCGCTTTTAAATATCGATTGCACCTTGACCACAAAACGTGAACGCCTAACGTGCAATGTAGTCGAATTGGATAAATTTGCATGATTGTGGTAATTGTATAGTTATAAGGCGTAAAATCAGATGAGTTAATAGTGTTAGCTTCCCACGGGGATTTGTAGAATTTGTAAAATTTGGTCACCGAAGCCTCCAGATTACATGCCAAGATTAAGAAGACAAGGAGGGGCAAAAAAAAGTAATGAAATGCGTTATGACTGATCGTAAATACGTTACAATGGACTATAAAACTAAACGTGAGCTGCAATGTTTGTTGTGTGTTCAATGATTGTAACTTCACAGTAGCTGAGGCCATACGATTATTATTATTATTCTTTCCGATGAGGCCTGCCAAGGACCACGTGCCAATTTCGATTCAGTTCTTCATACTTTGTTGTTTTCCCTTCCGCTCCTTCCAATATTCTTTCATCCTTTCAATATGCTGTTTCCTTCTGTCCTCGGACCACTTCACACCAGGCTTCTTGTTCAATCTTCCTTGGAATCTTTCCATACATACTACCCTCTTCCTAAAAATTTCTCTGTCCATAGTTCCTTCTTATATTATTTCTTTCGAAATCTTTCTTTACTTCTTGGATCCAGCTAGTTGTTGCCTTTTTGTCCCAAAAGTACTTGAAAATTCGTATTTTTAATCTGGAATCATCCATTCTGTAAATATGTCCGAAAAATTGCAATCTCCTTTTCCTTATGGTTTCTGTTATGTTTTCTATGTTCCTGTATATTTCACCATTAGATCTTAATTTCATACTTCTGTTGTGTTCATAGGGCTTAAGATTTTTCTCATGATTCTCCTTTCTAGTACCTCAAGTTTACCTAATCTATAGTTTAGTACCAGGCATTCACTTGCATATGAGCATTCCGGTTTCACCATTGTAGTGTAGTGCCTTATTTTAAGATTTTTAGGTAGACACTTTTTGTTATAAAAATTCTTTGTGATACCATATTCTCTTTCCATCTTGTGTACCCTTTCTTTTACTGCAGATTTGCCTAAACCATTTTCTTGAATTATTTACCCCAGATATTTGAATTTCGTTATTCTTTCCACTGGACCAATATCTGTCGCCAAAAGTTTTGGATCATTCTTAATATTTGTAATAAATTTTGATTTTTCTACGGAGATTCTCAAACCTGTCTTGTTGGCTATTTCTTCCAAGAGATTTATTTGTGTTGTTGCACTTGTTAGGTTTTCTGACAATATAGCAAAATCGTCTGCAAATGCTAAGCAATTTATTTCAATGCCTTTGTTTTTTCTCCCCAAAGTTACCGGCAATATATTATGCTCTTTAAGCTTTACGTTCCAAATTCTTACACTTTTCTCTAGAACACAGTTGAATAGAAGGGATGACAAACCGTCACCTTGCTGTACCCCTGTATTTATCTTAATAGGTTTTGATATCTCACCCATTAATTTCACCTTTGAAATTGTGTCAGTAAGGGTTTCAGGTATTAGGTTTGCCAATTTAGTTTTCACTTCAAATTCAAGAATTGTCTTATCTATGGTTTCTCTATCAACCGAGTCAAAGGCCTTTTTAAAATCTAGAAAAGTCACAACACTTTTTAATTCAATATCCTATGGCGAATTATGGATTTTAAGTTAAATATTTGTTCTGAACAAGATCTACCTTTTCGAAATCCAGCTTGATACTCACCCAGTTGCTTGTAAAGTGATGTTTCTACTCTGTTCAGCAATATTTTTGGGAATACTTTGTATGCAATTTGCAGGATAGAGATGCCTCTATAGTTATCAACCGTTTCTTTGTCCCCTTTTTTACGCATTGGGTGTATTAGAGCCACTTTCCATTCTTCTGGAATCCTCTCTGTTCTCAAAATATCTTCAAAGGTTAACTGCAGCTCTTTAATGATTTTTGAGTGACACCATTTCAAAAGTTCAGCTGTTATAGAGTCTTCTCTACTAGCTTTATTATTTTTTATATTGTTAATTACTGTTTAATTTATTCAGCAGTGGGTGGTATATCTTCTTCCAGATTTTCAGTTGTTTGAGAGAATTCCAACTTATGTTCGGGGGTTCAGGGCAGTTTAAAAGTTGATCAAAGTGCTTCGCAAATATTTCACAGTTCTCAGCATTGCTTGGGCCAAGTCTACCATTTTCATCTTTGAAGCATATGCTAGGCGCTTGATACCCCTTTAATTGACTCTTAAAAGTCTGGTAGAAGTTTCGAGAGTTATTTTTAACAAAGCTGTCTTGCAGATCAATAAGTTGTGATTTTTCGAAAGTTACTTCAACTCCCCTTATTATTCTAGCAGTGCCTTTCCTTTGCTGTTTGAATTGGTCATAGTGCTCAATAACTTTTTCCATTGTTTTATTCTCTCTTGTAACGCATCTTCACATATTTGATTCCACCAAGGTTTCTTTTTAGGTTTGACTAATCCAAATGTTTTCTGGCCTGCATTGGTTATTTCTTGAGATAAATCTTGCCACTTCCCTTGATGAGATACTTTTATTTCCTGAAATGTTATCAATGTTTCTTGTGTAATTTGAACTCTATTTGTGTTATATTTGTTTACTCTTACCCTTCTGTGATTTCTTTTGGGTAAGAATTTTAGTTTGAGTTTAGATAAGTAGTGGTCGGAGTCAAATTCTCTGCTTCTTACTACCTTGACATTCATAATTTCTTTCATGTTTCTTATGGATATAGCTATATGATCCAGTTGAAATTCACCTAGTAATGGATTTGGAGAAATCTATGTTTTGGCTTTCTTTGGCAACTTCATGAAGGAAGTTGACATTAACTTCAGCTGAAAATGTTTACAGATAGTAATCTCATTCCATTGATGTTTGTTCTTTGGTGTGCGGCATATTCTCCCACTGTTGGTCTATGAATTCTCACTCTTCCTACTTGGGCATTGAAATCCCCAAGCAATATCACCACATTTGATTTTGGAATTTTAGATAATTCATCATCCAGGAGTGTCCAGAATTCCTCTACTGGGTTCTTTTTGTTGTCTTCATTTATTGGTGCATGACAGCTAATAAGGGCACTTTTTTATTTTTGCAGCAGTTCATTGTTAAAGGCGATATCCGTTCTGAGCGGGATTTGAATTCAGTTACATTGTCGAATAATCTTTTATGTACATAAAAGGCTGTTCCCAAGAGTGGCATTCCTTTCATAATATTAATCGCAAGTTTACCTTTAAAGATTCGATAATTGTTGTTTCTGTCACATTCTCATCCAAAATTCTCGTCTCTTGAACTTATAAGATTTGAATTTCGTTTCTATCTAGAAGTCGTTCTAATTCCTTCTGTTTACCAACCTTCTACAAAGAATTTACATTCAAAGTAACTGCAAAAAACTTCTGTTTAAACTTAAGCCTGGACGGATTCCAAGGATACTCCAACTCATCCTTATTGCAGAGGTTGGGACTCCCCATAACCCTAGGTCCCAATGTATCATTATTATTATTATTATTATTATTATTATTATTATTATTATTATTATTATTATTCCCTTTCTGTTGTTGATATCGTCATTCTTTGAAGGACCGTCCCTCTTCCCGTTTCCCTCTGAATGGTGTTAAGAGAGGAAGGTTGCCCAGTTGTACTTCTTTTTAAACAATAATCACCACCATCAATAAGGTGAACTTAAAAGAAGTCCATAATCGTGTTCTCTGAACTCGGCAGAGATTGCGGCATTTTTGAAAGGTGGAAGAAAGGCAAAATGAAGGGAAGTGTCACGGAGGACATAAAATTAAAATATTTCCTAGCCCTCGCAAATCTAGTACCATCCAATACCAAAATCGAGAAACCTTTGGGACCATGCATAAAGTCACATATTACGTCAGGCAAGGTAATCAGTGGGTGTAATTTATCACCTGGTGGTTTTCTAGCTATTTTATTAAATAATAAGTTCACTTTTCAAAATCTGCATTTACTACATCTGAATGTGATGTGCGAATATTATTTAGGAACACTTAATTATTGAAAGCAATTTATGAATGCGAATAATTTAATATTGTTCTGAATAAATACGGCAATATCAAATATTAAATTTCTTTCTCTCTCAAGGCGGAAGTATACGTCTGACTGTTTAGCTCATAATTTCAACAATGGTATCATTCTCAAGCTCTTTGCGTGACATTATTTGATGTTTAATGACGATAGGGTACATGTTGTAGTGACTTTGATACATCGCAGTCAGCCATAATGTTCAGCAGATTACAACCAGGGAAAGCGAATATTTCCTCCGTTTCGTGGAAATATATTAGCTGTTGTTGGTATATTAAATAGTATCATTTTTGTTTCGATGGTTTTTACCAAACAATAGCCCAGTCGCAACTAGGTCTGTTACTGCAAACAGGCTAATGTTAAGGAACAGCTACATCTTGCCAAAACTTTTTAAATGCTCTTCAGAGTAAAGCCCTATTCGCAATGAAAATTAAACGTACATGACTTTTTTAAATAATAATGTTTCTTCGAGGATGGCTGAGGTGGGAATCGAACCCCTCTCTAAGCAGTTGACCTCCCGAGGCTGAGTGGACCCCGTTCAAGCCCTTGCATCAGTTTTCAAATTTCACGGCAGAGCCGAGAATCGAACCCGTGACTCCGGGTGTGGCAGCTAATCACGTTAACCACTACACCACAGAGGCGGACAAAATTAGATCTACCTCATTTATTTACTCGTTAGCGTGGTGAATCTCCCGCTTCCCAACACTGTCGATCCTTCAGCTTTCCTCTTCGACAGGTAAAACATGTGTTACACTGTTGATCCATGCTTAATAATTTCATATCATACAAGTATGACAGAACTTAAAGGTTAAACATTATTATAATGTTATTAGTTTTACATTTTAACGTGTCATTAACTACTTCTACAGTTTTCGGAGAAGCTAAGGAGGCGAAATTTTGTCCCACAGGCGTTGCTTTACGTGCGTGAAAACCTATCGACGCAAAGCTGACGAATTTGAGCACCTTCAAATACTACTGGATTGAACTAGGATCGAACCCACGTACTCGAGCTCAAAAGGCCAGCATTGTACCGTTCGAAATATTCAGCCCAGCTAATATCATCTTTCTTAGTTTAAGGGTTAGTCTTCTACGGCGAAACGTTAATCTGATGTGAACACTGTATCTCATACTGGCCGATAACGAGACTACTGATGATCTTGTCATTCGCTTTATGGATGAGAACGGACTGATTAAATATTTCAAATTAAGGCACTTATAAATTCCCTTTGAATGGTTTGGCTTCCACCTCGGGTTTTTAATTGACGTATTTTTCTCTTCTCTTCCCAATGCAATACAATAAAATATCGAGCAATCATACTCTCCAGACCACGCACTGCTTCCTCAAACTTCCTTCAATTTCCTCTGCCCTGCGCTTGGATGTCGCCGAGGCAGAGAGGTGTCAAATTCCAGGTCGTCCAGCCAGCGTAGTCATTGCTGTCCTAGGGACCACCCGATGTTCGTCTTTTCTTGAGAGCCTTCACCACTATTCTCCGGACATGTGGGCAAGATGACTGCCCACTGGATTCTTCTGCTCTTCTGTTTTTGTAAGACACTTGGTTGGTGCAGCAAAAGATTTCTTCATTCTGTTTCATACTCCAATTGCCAGTAGAGGACCCCAAATTTTTCTCATAATTTTTCTGTCTCAGATGTTAGTTTTTTATTTTCTCGCTTCAAGTCCCAGATTTTCGAGCTATAGAGACCTATTGGGCATATCATCGTGTCGTGGTTTCTCATCTTATTCTTGCCCAGCTTCATGGTTAACTGATTAGCGTGCTGGACGTTAGTCCAAGGCGCTCCGGGTTCGATTCCCGGCCGCGTCGGGGATTTTCACCTTCTTTGGTTAATTCCGTTGGCTCGGGGACTGGATGGGCATGCCGTCTTCAGCATTATAATTCATCACAGGTAGGGCCCCTTTCTCACAGACGCGCAGGTCGCCTATCAGGCATCAGATCGAAAGACCTGCACCAGGCCTCTCCGAAGGCCACATGCCATCATCATTTTATTCATTTAACTTTTTCCAAATTCATTCCTTATATCGATGTTCCGTCTTGATTTTGACAACATTTAATTTCTTAATACGTACTTATAACATCACTTTTCCCATGGTAAGAAAACTCAATACTGCCTTCTCATGCGGAGATGTCAGCTTTCGGTTCAGAGGTCGTGTAGAGTATTTTAGCGTTACGTCGAAAGTTAGTACCTAGTTTATAATGTTAAAATCTCATTAAAGAAAATAATTTTTGATTGCATTACCAGGTCCATTTTGCCATGTTTACAAACTGCTGTTCGTTTATTTTCCCTTACTGATCAAGTCATGAAATATGACGGTATGATACCAGAAACAAAGACAGAGGAAGCCCTCATTACGTTCAAGCTATTTCAGAAGTTTAAAAATGATTCAAATCCCTAATATAAGTTTTATAACTTATAACTTATAATTTTTGTGGGCATAAAATTGGTAGCATGGGTTGGCGACCACGGGGCCCTCAGTTGAGTCCAGGCATTGCTTTCACTTACTTATGTCAGGCTCCTCACTTTCATCTATCCTGTCCGACCTCCCTCGGTCAACCCTTGTTCTTTTCCGACCCCGGCGGTATTAGAGCACTCGAGGCCTACGGAGTCCTTCATTTTCACACCCTTTGGGGCCCTTGTCTTTCTTTGGCCGATACCTTCATTCTTTGAAGTGTTGGATTCCTTCCATTTTTCTCTGTGATTGGTGTTATATAGAGGATGGTTGCCTAGTTGTACTTCCTCTCAAAGTATCAATCAGTACCACCAATTATAATTGCCACTGGATCTGATTAGATTAAGATTGACAAGAGGGCTGGTGAAAATGAAAACCTACAACCTGTTTTCCAGTCATTGACCGGGTCAGGGATGGAATGAATGAAGCATATATAGGCTATTAGTACGTTGGGGTCGCCACTCCCAAAGTGATTTATTAATGAGTGATAAATGGTATGAAATGAGAATGGAGAGTGTTGCTGGAATTAAAGATGACAGGGAAAACCGGAGTACCCGGAGAAAAACCTGTCCCGCCTCCGCTTTGTCCAGCACAAATCTCACATGGAACGACCGGGATTTGAACCACGGTATCCAGCGGTGAGAGGCCGACGCGCTGCCGTCTGAGCCACGGAGGCTCGTAGGAGGGCTGGTATATAGTTATAAATGTGCATCTCCTGACACAAAAACTGAGTAGAATCTTGTATGGAACAAACAGTGTCTAAATTTGTATACCTCGCCTATGTCCTTTCGGTGTAAAATATGTATTTTTCTTACTCTTAAATGAGGTGTACAAATTCAGACCACAATATATCCACTTACTCAGTTTCTTCAGAAGGCAGGAGAAACATTTGTTTTAAAATAATGCCTTTCTATGTCAACGACGTTTTTCTTTCGTCGTTTCAGTGTAATACATTTTGTGATTCATGCTTACTGAGCAAGAAGAATGTAGCACATGCTAATTCAATGTAGTTAAATTTTGTAAATGTCGGGATTTGCTTTTGCATCAGATCAAGAAAACAAATGTTTACAATTTATTTTGTTTGAAAGATGGACATATTTATTTAATGAATTCCTCGGGTAAAGAATTTTCAAAATTTTTATTAAGCAAATTATTCAGTGCATTTTAATTATTTGATTCCGCTAATTAAATAAAATATAAATATAAGAAAATTAACATATCCCCTCATTAAATTGAAAAAAATGAATTAGGTTTAGTTTCCTGTGTGCTGTGTGCATTGTGTAACCATCTCGCTACACTTTGTATTATTTAAAAATTTATAGGTAAAAGTATCCTAATATTATAATCCGTTCTTTTTTTTTTTTCGAGAAAAAGTCTCACGATCCTTTATTTTCAACTCCATTCTATTCTAACCAGCGTCATTCGCAGTTTCTGCCCATCTCTTCTTGGTGTTGATGGACTGAATCTAATACCCATTGTTTGATGCTCGAAGATTTAAGAACGCCTAGTCGGTCAGTACGTGCAGATAGCAATAGAGTGCGGGAAGGTTAGTGGGCTAAGGTCGACATCACGCGGTTTGGATTTAACATTTAATTTCTATCCACCAAAATTCTAAGGAATTGTCGGCTTATGTTCATTGTTGGCATTTCTAAATTCGTTCGTTCGTTCGTAATCTGTTTACCCTCCATGGTCGGTTTTTCCCTCGGACTCAGTGAGGGATCCCACCTCTACCGCCTCAAGGGCAGTGTCCTGGAGATTCAGACTTTGGGTCGGGTATACAACTGGGGAGAATTACCAGTACCTCGCCCAGGCGGCCTCACCTGCTATGCTGAGCAGGGGCCTTGTGGAGGGATGGGGAGATTGGATGGGACAGGCAAGGAAAGGGGAAGGAAGCGGCCGTGGCTTTAAGTTAGGTACCATCCCGGCATTTGCCTGAAGGAGAAGTGGAAAACCACGGAAAACCACTTCCACGATGGCTGAGGTGGGAATCAAACCCACCTCTACTCAGTTGACCTCCCGAGGCTGAGTGGACCCCGTTCCAGCCCTCGTACCACTTTTCAAATTTCGTGGCAGAGCCGGGAATCGAACCCGGACCTCCGGGGGTGGCAGCTAATCACGCTAACCACTACACCACACAGATGGACATTTCTAAATTCATACTTTAATTCGTCACAATATAGGATGGTTAAAACATTGCTAAATGACCTAATATGTGGTTTGAAAATATTGGGTGTGACATTTGGATGCCTCAAATATAAATTTTTCCGACACATATTTTGCCTATAAATTTGGAAAGTTTTATTATTTTTGTAGTTCGTTTCCACGCACTATCTTGGCCCTTCTCTTTGTTTCATCATTCTTCCTTTTCATTCTGATTAGAATAAAGAGTGGTTAGTGACCTTCTTGCACTTACTCTGAAAGCAATTTTCCACCACCACAATTTGTCTGAATGGTAAGATTAGTGGCCTTCGATACACAGGGTGCCAGATTCGAATCCTGGCCGCTCCAGGGATTTCAGATATTTTTGGTTAATTTGTTTGTCCCGTGGACAATAAATAATTATCTCTGTCGTAACACCCGCCTATGGGGAAGATTTACTTGGAGTGAAATCTAAAATTTGTCCATCATATTTTCCACATCTGGCTAAGCAGACCTGTGGTTTTGTTGCAGTTTTCGGCCACATATTCTTGCGAAGCAGGATTTTCTATGATGACCAATATCCAAGCAGTAATCCTGGCGGTTAATAAAATACTGGAAGAAGAAATGTGGGTGGATTTTCCCCACATTCGTCCAAACATAAAGAAAATTTGCACGACTCGCCAAGTACACGTGAGGCACTAAATTACTAAAACTATAGGTGAAAATGCATGTGCCTGTTTCCTTTGAATTGTATGTAAATGTTTCTTTTACTCTATGTAAATTTAAGTAATACTGGAAATTTTTTGTTTGTTCGTTTGTTTGTTTGTTTGTTTGCTTGTTTTATCTTTTCAAGGGTATATAAGTAGCCTATTAATATGTTATATACTTCCATTTAAGGGGTAAGGGGTCACACATAATATTAAAATTCGGTAAGTTATCGCCAAGGGAAAATTTTGAAAGCAATGCTCTACAATGTAGGATAAGCGATTGAAGAAGTACTGTGTTTAACAGTTTCCGCTGAATCAAGGGTGGTTTACATGATATTTTAACGCCTAAGTCAAAGAACTGAGATAATTGTCCTGTAAAAGCACGTTTCCACTTAATAAAGGGCCCATTTAAGACAAGTTTTACTGTAATTATGATTCCAATTGTTTTGCTTTTCCTGCATATATGCCAATTAGTTCCCCGAACGGCTGGACCAATATTAGAAGGCAGACTTTCGAGAATTCTTCCTCTAATGTTTTAAAGTCAAATATCGCATGCCAGATTCATAATTGCCTGTCTAGTTTAATTATATCTGTATAAGGTTAGTTTTAAACACCAGGCGTGTATAAATTATGCGTCAACGTATTCGGTAAATATTAATAGCACTAAAACTTTCGTCACTGAAATAGAAAGCGATAACTGAAAGAAAAATAACATTGCCCGGGCTAACTTCGTGACTGTTATCTCCAGAGATTAATTGTTTGTGGAGTGCTTTAAATCAGTTGTGTGGCATGAGCGGTGCAGCACGCGAACAGGTTCCGTTCTGCTTGTAGCCGGCTGTCGCCCCTGGCAGGTGCGCCCTTGCCAGCTATAAACAGGGACTGCAATCCTTCAACTTCTTTGGAGGAACAAGAAACCTCAGTTGACAGCTGAAAATAAACGTAATGTAACTTGCAAATAAAGTATCGTCCTAAGTGGCGACTCAGTTCATGTTATAATACTGTAATTTGTCATCAATCAAGACCACAGAAAATAAACTATAGTAAACATTGGTTTGTAAAAGGGGGAATTATTAATTGGAATCCATTACCTGCAGCAATTTCAGAGCCTTTTCACAAAAATGATCTTTCAAGGAAAGACACCGGTATTTGGTTTTATGAAATTGTTACTGTGACGATGGACTAATTAAGCTACAGGGTCATCCAATTAACGCAGAACCGCAGCTGAGGCGAGACGATGTCTCGTCCGGCAAGTTATCGCTTCTCACCCGCCGGTAATTACGAGAGCAAGGATAAACTCCCTGATAAACTCCGTGATCAATCCCAGTCGTAGCTCCGGTTTCAAGATAGTAGTTACTGTAAAACGTGGTGTTATATTTCTTTTTTTGCTATTTGCTTTACGTCGCACCGACACACATAGGTCTTATGGCGACGATGGAACAGGAAAGGTCTAGGAATGGGAAGGAAACGGCCGTGGCGTTAATTAAGGTACAACCCTAGAATTTTCCTGGCGTGAAAATGGGAAACTACGGAAAACCATCTTCAAGGCTACTGACAGTGAGGTTCGAACCCACTCTCTCCCGAATACTGGATACTGGCCGCACTTAAGCGACTGCCGCTATTGAGCTCGGTAATCGTGGTGTTAAGGTGCTGAATGTTTTACAGTTATTTGTGAATTTCTATATGATAGCGCTGCAATTATTATACTCCATTATCTGTACTGAAATATGGTATATGTGTTCTAAATCATTTTCCACTACGGGGCTCGAGCAGGGGATAAATCGACTCACGGTGCTCGGCCGAGTCGGCCTTTCGACGCCTCGACACTGGAGATTTTTTGATTTTCTGGATTTACTACAAGTCGGTCTGTTCTGTAGAACTCGATTTATAATTCTGAAGCCGTCTATTGCCCATGATGTATATACTGTATAACCCGCAGTATAAGTCAATGGAGGGTAGCTATTAGATCTTCAGATGGGAATTTTTTTGGATTTGGCACATGTCCAGACGAACAAGGAAAGTGGTGCTGCGCATTGTGGTTGAAAACATTCTGAAATATGGCTCGGAGTGTTGGTAACTGAACGCGAAACTGTGGAAATTGATGTGTTACTGCGGAACATGAGAGCTACCCGCTTGGACTGGTTGAGGAATGAATATTGTTACGTGCCAGCCCAGTTGTAGCCCCTTTCGATACTTCCTGGAAGGGGCTAGTGAGTCAGACGACTTGGGATCTCTCAACCGTACTGGAGGGTAGGGCCAGCCTCTCCGTGTATTGCTCTCGTCGGCTGGTTTACCTGTGAGATGCAACGAGAATGTTCCGTCTCTAGTCACGTCGCGAATATTCTGGTATAACATCACCCGAGGTATAAAAAGGAGGCTAGCCGCGAACAGTCAGTTTGTGTTAGTCAGTGTTAGAGTCACTGTGGGACTCAGTGTCGGAGCAGTATGTGACTCAGTTTGTTGGGGTTCAGTGGTTGGGCCGCGGGCGGGCTGTCGCTAGTGTCTCACCGGAGTCTGAACGAGGAGTTGTGGTGGTGGTGGTTGTTGTTGCATCGAAATGCCGTGTGAGTAACTGGACCGAAGACGACGTACAAGAAAAAACCACTGTGAACTGCCTTAGAGTACTGTGTGTGTGCGCGCGTGTGTGCGTGTGTGCATGCTTCTGTAGACTGAGGACCGACGTAAAGTCAGCGACGGGAGCAGCTATCGTGGGTGTAATTGCAACAGTGATAGTAGCCGTTTTATGAGGAGTACTGTCCAGCTGTTTAGCACTGTTGAACTGTTGCTGATTAGGTGTGTTTGACTGTGTGAATTACTAGACTGTCTCTGAAGTCGAACCAAAGAACAGTCATGGTGTGTTGTATGGCGAGTAGCACTGTGTTCAAACCCGTTTGTATGCATTTGCTGTGTGGGGTGACTGGACTTGGAAAAGTCAGGCGAGCCTGTGAATAGGATTATAGACGTCTCAGTTAAGTCCAAAGAGCCTGGACTTCCTACTTTTGGTAACTGGGTCGGTCAGTGAAGAGTAGGCTTCAACCTACAAGTGACCACGGCTGGACCGTGGCCCAACAGCTCTGTACTCCAACCGGCCAACCGAACAGAGAACCGGTGGAAACAAATGTGCCGTGCCTGTACTGTGCCCTGAGAATAGTTTTCCGTGGTTTTCCGTTCTCCTACACTAAGGCTAATCTTGGGACAGTCCTATAGGCCACGACCAACCCCCTCACCTTCACCATACGTTTCCTTCTCCTTGGTCTGAGGGGTTCCAAAAGATGGTAATTTCCAATGCATTTGGTGGCTCCGAGGATCATGTGTCATAGGGCGGTGAAGAGAGCGGTGTCTAGGATGAAGACGACGCTGGTGATGACATGTATGCAGTAGAGAAAACCATAGAGGCCCGCCATACCCCTTCAGGGTATGGAGAGAAAACAATTTTAGTAGTAGTCGAAAATTTTATTTTTCTCTCTTTATGCATTGCTATCTCTTCATGTCTGTTATTATTGTTCGTTACCGGCATTTCCTACTCAAAATTCTTGTTTAGCTGTATTGCTGCAATGATAGCTCTTTCTTCTTTCGCATTTGTTGTTAAATTAAACGTACGTAGTCACTCATTGCTGCTAGAACTGCTGTCCGTGGTGTTCTCTATTACACACATGTCATCACCAGTGTCGTCTTCATCCTAGACACCGCTCTCTCCACCGTCCTATGACACATGATCCTCGGAGCCATCAAATGCATTGGAAATTACCATCTTTTTGAACTCCTTTACTACAATAACTCCATTAGTCAAAACACATGCACGCACAATCTGCGTGCAAATCACTTCAATAGAAGGTTGCAGCATTCCTCCAATTTTATCATAAATATGTCTTATGGTAGGGGTTCATCTGAAATTAGCGATAATATTATGTATGAGGCGATGTTACCTAGTAATCGTGTAGGTTGTGATGTGAAGTGTTGATCGATGGCTAATGAGAGATATATTACGAAAGAGGGGCGTTGGAGTACCGATGTCCGATGTGATATTGTAGGCTGTGATGTGAAGTATTAAAAATGAAATGGCGTGTGGCTTTTAATGCCAGGAGTGTCCGAGGACATGTTCGGCTCGCCAGATGCAGGTCTTTCAATTTGACTCCCGTAGGCGACCTGCGCGTCGTGATGAGGATGAAATGATGATAAAGACGACACATTTCACCCAGCTCCCAAGCCAGGGGAGTTGAAACTAGTCCCATGTAATGTAAATAACATTGTAAATACAACTTAGTATTGAATAGGTGGAAAACTCTCCTGTATATGTTATATGTTATCTAAGTTCAATACGAACCAACAACATTAAATTCATAACCCTTGACTTGACTTGATAATCCTCCTGGCATGATGATACGAACGATGCAGCCAGGACCTGTCCATTTCATTTTTCATATTTTAGATCAAATGACACCGAAATCTGTCCAAAAGCAACATTTTTTTAGCAAAGCTCTTAACTGGCGATTTGGAGCTACTCCTTCATTAATTTAGACTATACCCATTCTTCACTGTATATTGGATTTTAACTGTGATGCCTTTAGGGATATTATCACCCGGCAGTGTGTTTCGTTTTTAAATATTACTACTTTTTTTTGCTAGGGGCTTTACGTCGCACCGACACAGATAGGTCTTATGGCGACGATGGGATGGGAAAGGCCTAGAGTTGGAAGGAAGCGGCCGTGGCCTTAATTAAGGTACAGCCCCAGCATTTGCCTGGTGTGAAAATGGGAAACCACGGAAAACCATCTTCAGGGCTGCCGATAGTGGGATTCGAACCTACTATCTCCCGGATGCAAGCTCACAGCCGCGCGCCTCTACGCGCACGGCTAACTCGCCCGGTAAATATTACTACAGGTGGCAACTTGTTACCATCAGCAGTTACAGCTAACGTAACTAAGCGACGTATTTTTCAGGCTCCTGAAGTTTTTACTGTCACAGAAGACGCTCTTTTAATTTACTGTAAATGAAATGGCGTATGGCTTTTAGTGCCGGGAGTGTCCGAGGACATGTTCGACTCGCCAGAAGCAGGTCTTTTGATTTGACACTCGTAGGTGACCTGCGCGTCGTGATGAGGATGAAATGATGATGAAGACGACACATACACCCAGCCCCCGTGCCAGCGAAATTAACCAATTAAGGTTAAAATTCCCGACCCTGCCGGGAATCGAACCCGGGACCCCTGTGACCAAAGGCCAGCACGTTAACCATTTAGCCATGGAGCCGGACTTAATTTACTGTAATATTGTGACAAGTAATAAAATACAGGAGTTTGGTCTGTGTTTGCTATCTGATCAAAGCTGCAGCGGTATTCTTTTCTTTGCTGGATTCTCAATACATTCTCCGTGCAGTCCTCTCGTATTAATTGCGCAAGTGTTGTCCTCGCCTCGCAGTCCATCTTGAGCTCCCTTTGGACTAATGGTTTGTGATACAATCTTCCTTCACTGTGACTGAATCATTTCGAGTGAGAGCTATATCTTCGTTCCTCTGTTCCGTTACATAATTCAGCCCTTCATTATCAATTTCTGGATGTTTTTCAATTTTCGGTTCAGGAAATTATCTCTTGTTTGTATTTATCATCAGAGGCACGTCTTACTCTCTACTCCAGTATCTAATTGAACTTGGTTCAATGACATACTGTCTACTTATGGTTTTAACGCCGGTAATATCCTCTAAGGGCGGTAGAATTCTTCTTCTTAATCTGTTTACACTCCAGGGTTGGTTTTTCCCTCAGACTCAGCGAGGGATCCCACTTCTACCGCCTCAAGGGCAGCATCCTGGAGCGTGAGACACTGGGTCGGGGGATACAACTGAAGAAAATTACCAGTACCTCTCCCAGGCGGCCTCACCTGCTATGCTGAACAGGGGCCTTGTGGGGGGATGGGAAGTTTGGAAGGGATGAACAAGGATGAGGGAAGGAAGCGGCTGTGGCCTTATGTTAGGTACCATCCCGGCATTTGCCTGGAGGAGAAGTGGGAAACCACGGAAGACCACTTCCTGGATGGCTGAGGTGGAAATCGAACCCACCTCTACTCATTTGCCCTCCCGAGGCTGAGTGGATCCCGTTCCAGCCCTCGTACCACTTTTCAAATTTTGTGGCAGAGCCGGGAATCGGACCCGGGCCTCCGGGTGTGGCAGCTAATCACACTAACGACTACACCACAGAGGCGGACGGTAGCATTATTGCCGGTTTTAAAATGTTGCGACGATGACGTGTCATTGCCTTCCGACATGTTAAATAGCTCCACAAAAAGAAGAGTATGGCTTCAGCTACCATGTGCAATCATTGTAATTTGATAACATCTGGCTGCCCGCTCGTCAATTTCATGTTCCGTTCCAGTCCAGGCCTGCTATACTAAACTTAACTAAAGTTGGCGTCTGACAGGTAAGGTTGGAGGGAGGAGCATTGCACGTGCTATTTCACGATGTTGCCACATTCCAGCATTCTTTTCTACATGCTCTTACCCCTCGCTTCCGGCTCACTTGTTCCCTCCTTCATTCTGACCGCTGTAATCTGTTGTAGACTACCTGGCCAGGTGGTGTCGTCCCATTTGCGATCACTCTTATACAGGATCATCGGACAAAGCCCTGGCCTTTTGAAATGGATGGAACCACGGGAAGCGTTGCCTACCGGTCACACCGAGGACTGGTTGACATGGAGGTCCTTAAACAGACTTAGATCTGGAGTGGGTAGAACCAAAGCGACTCTACAGAAATGGAACTTCACCATCGATACGGTCTTTTGTGACTGTGGTGAACTTCAGACAACTGATCAACAACAGACAACTGATGTTGTCCCTTGTGTCCATCAAACTGCACAATGGAAGACTTGGTGCTGGCTAATCCAAATGCCCTTGAAGTGGCCAAATTTTGGGCCGAATCTGTATGACATAATTGTTGTAGACCTTTTACTTGTATATATTTGTGTATATAGTTTGTTTCTTTTAAATGTAGTGTTATTCTATTGTACTTCTGATTCGAATAAAGAAAGAACTCTTATGCAAACAATCAGGTTCTTATCAATGACAGTGACAGGTTTGGCAACTCCCAGCAAGACGAGCTGCCCTGAAGTCTTATCTCCATGGCAACCGCAGTCGCCCCACCTTCGTTTTCATGGCAACCACACAGCCGCTCCCTTTATCCCGCCTCGGCAGGCAGTAAACGGACCTCCCTCTAAGAAATGTCACACACCAACTCTTATTATTAGCAGTATAGTGGCAGAGTAAATCATGTCTTTCTTGGACAACTATGGCTAAGTTTTTAATTAAATTGGTCCGGTAAACACCAAATATACCACTAGAGACCGTTTACATGCCACCATAGTTCGGCATGGAGCGTGGAATGGACTTCTTTCCACCCTTCTATAATGTGACAATCTTTGCGAGGTGTGAACCAGAGTGTTAGGATCCAGAGGCCGACACTCTACCACTGATCCACACAGGAGGCTATTGTTCCTGTAGAAGAAGCATCATACGACACATGACTGTACGACATCATGACCCGAAAGTTCGAGATCATTTCCTACGTAAAGGACCTTCAAGTTCAGTGGAAACTATTTTATTGCGTGCTACATTAATGTCTTCACCTTGTAACTAGTTGCAACTATACCGTGGGACTTCAGTATGAAAAACTTACGGTACACTCGCGTTAACGGCCAATGCCGTGTTTTCACTTTTCTAACAATGCGTCACCGAGCTCGATAGCTGCATTCGCTTAAGGTGCGGCCAGTATCCAGTATTCGGGAGATAGTGGGTTCGAACCCCACTTTCGGCAGCCCTGAAGATGATTTTCCGTGGCTTTCCATTTTCACACCAGGCAAATGCTGGGGCTGTACCTTAATTAATGCCACGGCCGCTTTCTTCCCACTCCCAGTCCCTCCCTGTCCCATCGTCGCCATAAGGCTTATCTGTGTCGGTGCGACGTAAAACAACTTGTGTAACCATACGTCCCTTGCCGCTCTGTCCGGCTTCATGGTTAAATGTTAGCGTGCTGGTCTTTGGTCTCAGGGGTCCCGGGTTCGATTCCCGGCTGGGTCGAGAATTTTAACCACCATTGGCTAATTTCCCTGGCACGGGGGGTGGGTGTATTGTGTCGTCTTCATCATTTCGTCCTCATCACGACGCGCAGGTCACCTACAGGTGTCAAATCGAAAGACATGCACCTGGCGAGCCGAACATGTCCTCGGACACTCCCGGCACTAAAAGCCATACGCCATTTCATTTTTTTCTTGCCGCTCTCTGTTATAGTGGTAGTAATTATTGTTTTAAGAGGAAGTGTGTGTGTGTGTGTGTGTGTGTGTGTGTGTGTGTGTGCGTGTATTTATTTATGTATGTTCAATCCTAAGCCCGAAGGCTGGTTGGATCCTCAAAATCTCCACCATTACCTGTCGTAGATGGCCTAGGCATCACTGTAGATGCATTCTAGGAAAATGAGGAGTGATGTACTTTCCCTTGTTTTCCTCACCGAGTCAGGAGTTGCTATTACATATAAGTCTCTCAAGCCCACTGAAATACACGCACCAACCGACCCTCTGAGACATATTCACACCATTCATAGCTGGGACTGGCTGCGTATTACTAGCATCGCTGTCCGGATCCATGGCTAAATGGTTAGCGCGCTGGTTTTTGTTCACAGGGGTCGCGGGTTCGATTTCCAAGAGGTTCGGATATTTTAACCATTATTGGTTAATTCTGCTGGCACGGGGACCGGGTGTATATGTCATCTTCATAATCATTTCATCCTCATCACGACGCGCAGGTCACCTAAGATTGTGAAACCAAACGACCTGCACCTGGCGAGCCGAATATGTCCTCGAACGCTCCCGGTACTAAAAGCCATATATCATTTTTGTTGTTTTTTTACTAGCATCGTTCATACCTCAGTCTCTTTTATATTGTTAAAGCCAAGGATGACTGTGACAATTCAATGAAAGTATACAACATTGTTCTAACCCATACGAGAAGACACAGTGCACTGTAAACACTAGGTTCCGCCAGAAAAGACGTTAAGAGGAAGTACTAACCGCACAAGTCACCATCTCATGATGTTTATCAGGGGGAGGGGGGGAGTGAAAGAGGCTTATCCGATACTTTGAAGAATAAAGGTATCGTCGAGGAAAAGGAATGCCAACGGTATTGAAAATGAACGACACTCTAGGCCTCGTAAATCTAACACTGCCTGGGTCGAAAGACAACACCTTGTAATATAGAATAGGCCTACTGTAAAAATAGGACAGTGCTAGTGTGCTGGTATTTTCCTGTCGATTACTTTCAGGTGTCGTTTATTTTCTCTAGAGTTAGAAATAATGACTATACTTAATGACCTGTCACAGTATGAGAGATTGATCTCTAAATAAGCTTTTAAACTCTGGCTTCAATCAAATAACTCGTATATACAGGGTAAAAGTGAAGAGAGAGATGTAAATTCAACACTAATGTTTGTTATTCAGTACGAGCAAACCAAACTGAGACTGCGGCATTAGAAATATTTGGCTTAATCAACCTGCAGAATCACAACTATTATTATTCTTTGTTATTTTGTTTTCACGAAGAAAATGCCATTGAAAATCTTTCCAGTCGTACTCATTCAACTTTGAACAAAGAACGAGCGCTCAACGAATTGAGACTTCAATTGAGTTTCGACTTTCTGTGATCTGCGATGCGGAAAGTTTGAGATCACTGCACTGAACGAAATTCTATCAGCGAGTATTATTGTAGCATTTGTTTTGACGGCTAGAGTGATGCACGGCGGAGTTCCTCACCGAGATTTATCGTGTGGAACACTTGATTTTCTCATTCGACAAAGACAGTAGATGATAAACACTTTGTCATTTTTCCTGGTAGTAGAAATGGGTTCTGTAAACTTGAAAATCATTTCTTAGAAGCAGCCAGGTGATTTCACGATTGCAACTGCATTTTATGGGCTGTTATGAAACAACAATTAGATAATAATGATTATGACGACGAAGATAATTATGTTGATTATTAATAATAATAATCTATATATTTAAAAACTATTACCGGCCACACAGCTGTGAGCTTTCATCCGGAAGATAGTGGGTTCGAACACCACTGTCGGCAGCCCTGAGGTTTTTCGTGGTTTCCTATTTTCACACCAGGCAAATGCTGGGGCTGTACCTTAATTAAGGCCACGGCCGCTTCCTTCCCACTGCTAAGCCTTTCCTATCCTTCGTCGCCATAATACCTATATGTGTCGGTGCGACGTAAAGCCAGTTGTAAAAATAAATACTAAAATAGCTTTGATAAGTCTGTCCGTCGGTTCTACTGGACCTATTTCCTTCAGGCTTTTTTCTTCTCTGCGGAATGACCTGCCGGTGAATCATCAGGCATTGATAGGTCTCAAACTTCAGTCAACTTTGAGTAATCCAAAATAAAATCACTAAATGACTAGGCTACTGCAATAATTACAGGCGAAGGCTTAACCTAGCTCGCAATACATTCCGTCTTTAGCGGCGAAGTTATAAGATTAAAAATGACGACTATAGGAAAACCTGCAATTTCAACCAAACTTGGTAAATATGTGTGTTAATACTATCTAGAGAGAAATACTGTGGGGTAAGATACTCCTACCGACCAATATTATTGTTGAATCTACACTTTTCGGGGTCACTGAGATTAATTGCGACACTCTGGATGCCGTTTAAGTCCAAGTTCAACCTCTACTGCCATGGGGAGGGGGTGAATAAGTGTGAAAAAGAAACTGTCCAAAAAGATCGAGATTAGTGTGGAATTGACAATTTTTGAGTTCGATAGGCTGATGAGTGACATTTTCAGTTGTAATCGTGAACATCATATCCATAGGGCGACGCCTAAACATTTATATATACAATATTTACGTTATTATTAATATTTATTTGAATGAATCAACTACTTCCCAGACAATATTGACTGCAACAAAGACAAAGCTCCACGTGAAAAACCGTTGAATTAAACACACAACAATAACTCTAAAACTACAAAATAGTTCCTAAGATATCAATCAATATCGCAACAAAAATTCTACAAAAATTCACATGACAGATAATTGAGAGGAAATAATAATCCTTAAAGTAGACATTCAAAAAGTACCCAGAGCAACTTCTTATCAAGACACGTTATGTGACCTCTGGTAATAATAATAATAATAATAATAATAATAATAATAATAATAATAATAATAATAATAATAATAATAATAATAATAATAATAATAATAATAAGTCATTCTGGACGCAGATAGTGAGAAGTTAGGCTTTGCCTGTCCAGATGGGCCCGACAGACAGCAGGATATCCTTTAAGGCTCACATGTCAAACATTCGGTGAAATCTTTCAGCATGGCAAAGTTGGTGGTGGAAGGAATTCCAATTCGAAATTCAACTCACTTGGAGTTGAAACGCGATAAGAATAGTTTGCATTTTAAAGATAAATCTTTAAAAGCTAAAAGAAAATAATTTAAAAGTTCATCCATTAGAATAACATGGCAAAGCCTATCCTCAAGGGGCAGGACAGAAAACATTTTGGAAGTGACCTGATATAAAGTAATGAACGGTATATTGGGTATGTGGGAGGAATTTGTAAGAAGGAATAAAACAAAAATTTCCGTAGGCATACCCGGGCACGAATAACTTACAAGAATTTGATGGCAGATAATGTTTCTTAACATCAATAGGGAACGGGTCCTAATAATAATAATAATAATAATAATAATAATAATAATAATAATAATAATAATTGTTACCGTGTTTTTGCGGTAGTTATGCGTGAAAGAAGGTGCGGGTGTGAACGGGTCTCAAGCTACGAAATTATAGTGCATGTAAAATTAACAAGGTTATATCTTCTTTTCCAAATAACGAAATAACAATCATGGCAGGTACAGAGTAGCAAGGCAATAAAAATACAATTACAATATTTACAGGATTTGGGCTTCGAGCCCCAGCCTCACACTTCTTGAGCAATTAGCCCAGTTTTACTCCAAAACACAAGTTTCAACAGAGAGGCAGAAAACCCCATTCATGCCTAGGAGCACTTGCTCCAAAATACACAGAAAGGCCTCCTTGAGGCGCGCAGAAAACAAAATTTTCGGGAAAATAGCAACTTGCTCTCAAAATTCAGGCCTGTCAAAGGCCACACCTAATTCCACCTTCAAGCTGTCCTCCAAGGACATATACACAGGGGTAAAATACCCAACCTACTGAGGTCTATTAAATGAGAAGAAGGTTAATTACATGACCTCTAAAATAACAATTAGAGAGGAGGCGATCTGCACTCCTAATGCATTTGTTTTTAAAACCTAATCTGGCTCTAGGCCACTAATACAAGGGCTAATCCCATACTACAGAGGTGACTTAAGAAGGAAACAATTTACATTACGTTAAAGAAGAATAGGTAGAGAAAAAAAATAAGTTCACCTCAAAGCAATATGAGTGGGAGCTCGAGAGGGTTAAGCACTCTCTATCCCAATATGTAGTTTAAAAGATAGAATAGATACAAGTTCCTTTACATTTTAAGGAAGGTTACATAATGGAAAAACTTCGGACCCGCCCCGAGAGTTAAACTGCTGAGCTAGCAAAGAAAGAAGTTATTAATCGGCCATTACCTTGTTGTTGACCGCTGCCGACGAAAGAGGCGCTTCCCGCCCCCTGCTATGTACTTTACACACTGAAAGATGGAACAGAAGTGGCGCAGAGACCCAAAAATCAGCAGTTTATATACTCTCGCGGAAAGTTCGAGGCGTTTTAGGGAAGAAAACACCCGCCCACAATCACTTTATTGGGTAGGATACAGCAACATATTCAAGTTGGGGGAAGATACATCAGATTGGTCAGAAATTAATAAAAGAAATTCGGGATTGGCTAAATACAAAACTAGGGGAAAGAAAGGGGTATACAGCCAACTTAAACAATGACTGAAAGAAATTTAACAAAGAACAAACTTGTGAATTCAAAATTTCTCCAAAAAAACAGTTCTTTCACTCCGCACTAGGGTGCACTATTGTTGATCTTCAGTAGTGTCCTCTAGAAGAGAAAGTTCACACTTCTTACTACAAGCAAAACAAAAATACGTCGAAAATGACACAGTTCAAAAACTCCAAAATTTCCAGGTAGTGACATCTTCTGAGAAAGTAGAAAATTAATACCGTAGATAAAGTTCAGACTTCCTCCAGCAGAGGAGTTTCAACTGGCGCACATTTTAAATTAGCGGCGTGGAGGTGTACCGCCCGGTACAATAATAATAATAATAATAATAATAATAATAATAATAATAATAATAATAATAATAATAATAATATAAGGTAAGGGTTATTCTGCCCGAAGGCAGGTCCGAACCTCCGCAGAAGTGTTCCTGAGCCGGAGTTTACGTGCGGTAGGGTGGCCAGTTCCTTTCCGCTCCTCCATTCCCTTACCCCCCACCAACAGCGCGTGGCAACCCATCCAACTCCTGACCACGCCCAATGTTGCTTAACTTCGGAGATCTCACGGGATCCGGTGTTTCAACACGGCTACGGCCGTTCGCTAATAATAATACATACTCTATATTTACCTGGTTCCAATATCATGAATTCTGAATGATTTGGTGCTCTTTATAATTGTGATGTTGGGGGAAAAGCGAACTTGTTGTATGGTTACTGAATGTGGGGCTCTCATACCGTACACACACTAGGTCATGCGTGCAGAAATTATAGCTGCAGGAAATGCCCACAAGCTGGTGGCCTGCCAAGGGCGCTCTCTGATCTCACTTATTAAACGCCGCTCTACTGCTCACAGCAGATATTAAACCACTAATCCAGCTCATTATTATTCAAAGGTGTACACAGCTCTAGCATGGCTCTTCATATCCACGTTCCTTTCAAAGGAACAGTCGAAAAGAAACAATGGTATATAGGAAAATTACAACACCTCTACCCCGTCTAGTACGAACCTCTTATCTGGTTCTAACTATTCCTTGGTGTTGATTGGCAACCTACCCTCACCCTCTGTCCGTGTACGACGGATACAATTTGCAGAGTCTATTGAGGTCAAGATAGCTAAAAGACGAATATATAAGAATTTGATAGACTAGAATCTGAGGCCTGCTAAGAACACATTTTCAAGGCAGTGCGTTTGAACTACTCGGGTTTACTCCTTTCTTAACATTTCTCACCTGGAACTTACCTCTAATCACAGGTTAATATTTTTGAACCGGAATTTACCTAAAATCCATAAGAGACTAGATCATCAACGAGCTGGTGTGGCCAACAAATGATAGGGAGGTTCTGGCATTAGATAAGAGGAAACACCATTGGAAATTAGACACATCGGCCCTATTTCGTGCTCTCCACTGTACTATTTAAAAAAATATACATTTAATAGAGTAGAATATTATTTATTTATTTATTTATTTATTTATTTATTTATTTATTTATTTATTTATTTATTTATTTATTTATTTATTTAAAAGTGGTGAAGCGAGGGCTCTCAGCTGTCTCTTACGCTTAACCACATTGTTTATTACAGGTTGGATTAAATTAATACGTGATGATTAAGACGCTGCTACTGATGATAGCAGAGAAATTATTTTAACATTCAGTCTGCAGTGAACCACAGGAAATACGGTCATTTACTGACTAAATATAATTCCGTAAGTAGCTGTATTGCTGAGGGTATTAGTAGAGATCCTCTGTGATGTAGCAGTTAGTGTGATTAGCTGCCACCCTGGGAGGCCCGGGTTCGATTCCCGGCTCTGCAATGAAATTTGAAGAGTGATACGAGGGCTGGAACGGTCAACTGAGTAAAGCGGGCTTTGATTCCCACCTCAGCCATCCTCGAAGTGATTTTGCGTAGTTACCCACTTCTCCTCCAGGCAAATGTCGGAATTGTATTTAACTTAAGGCCACGGCCGCTTCCATCCCTCTTCCTTGTCTAGCCCCTCCAACCTTCCCATCCCCCCACAAGGCCCCTGTCCAGCATAGCAGTTGAGGCCGCCTGGGTGAGGTATTGGTCTTTCTACCCCGTTGTATCCCCGGCCCAAAATCTCACGCTCCTGGGCACTGACCTTAAGGCGGTAGAGGTGGGATCCCTCGCTGAGTCCGAGGGTAAACGGATTAAGAAAGAAAGACAGAAAATATCTTGGTAGGGTATTTATTTATTTATTCATTTATTTATTTATTTATTTATTTATTTATTTATTTATTTATTTATTTATTTATTTATTTATTTATTTATTTATTTATTTTACAGATTGGATTAAATTAATAAGTACTGATTGTGATGCTGCCGCTGATGAGAGCAGATAAGTGATTTTAACATTCAGTCTGCAGTAAACCACATGAAATACGGTCATTTACTGTCTAATCATAATTCCGTAAGTAGCTGAATTTCTGGGGGTTATAATAGAGATACTAACGATAATAAACACAAGTAACTTAAAACATAGCATGCAACATTAGCTGGCTATGCAGTCTAGAGGAGTCTGGCTCCATGACATATTTTTAGCGTTCTGGCCCTAGATGAAGGGGATCCCGGGTTCGATTCCTGGCCGAGTTGGCGATTTTAACCATAATTGGTTAATTGCGATGGCTCGGGGGTTGGGTGTATGTGACCTCTTCATCATTAGGATTCATAATAGGTAGGGCCCCATTCCCATAGACTCGCACGTGGCCTATACAGCGTCAACTCGAAAGGCCTGCATCAGGCCTCATCGGAGGCCACAGGACATTATTATTATTATTATTATTATTATTATTATTATTATTATTATTATGATACGTAGGAGGAAATCCGGAAAAATCTTTTAAAAGAGGCTAATATAGTGCATTTCCTTTCAGAGAATAATATAATAATAATAATAATAATAATAATAATAATAATAATAATAATAATAATAATAATAATAATAATAATAATAATCTCCTAGTTTATCCCTTAATACAATAATCCTAACCGCAATTCCCACTTTGAACTAATGTGTAAAGTATTAAAAATATTTTTTAATTGCCAGATGGATGAAGATTTACAAAAACTATCGGCATTAGGTTTCTTGGGCATAGGGAATCTCTAATTCCACACTTTATAGCTCTTGTCTTTTCTTGGTCGAGCCGACCTCATTAGAGCAGTAGGTTAATTGTTGTCCCTCTGTTCTCAGGATAATGATTTCAATTCTGGCTTAGATGTCTGGCATTTCAATGTGCTGAAGTGTGTAAACTACTTGTTTTTGGCTCTAACATATTAAAGTACTAATAACGAAGAAAATGCAGCCAATCAATAGTCTCTTGAAATGTAGGGCCTATTGTTATTGAAAGGTCGTTAAAAGAACGTCATGTTTCCACGCGGAAGGCTGAGGTTCGAATCCCGGTCGATCCCGTGTTGATGACGTGGCGTCAGGAAAAGCATCCGGGTTTAAACCCCTGGCTAAAACCAAAATGAGCTTGGGTGGCTCTAGTGACCCTAGAAATATCTGGGAAAAGCTGAATATTTTAGAATGATGATTTTTTTTTACAAGCGAATGGACCACTAAGGATCACGCTACAACTTCATTTATATCTCTTCGTGCGGAGTTTTCTCTGTGTCCTATACTCCTTCATGCGTTCGCTGGCCTGCTTCGTTGTTCATCTGTCCAGGCTCTTCCGGTCTTCTTAGTTCTTTCTGCGGCTCTAACACCTTCCAAATTCTTTAGTGTGTTCCTAAACGTATTCCTTTCTAACAGCTGGTCTTCCGAGATGCTTAACCTTTCCATATCCTTCTTCGTTTCCTTAATCCATGCTGTAGTGGTTTTTTCTCCAGAAGTAATCAAATATCTGTTTGCGTTCATTCTGAACAGATGTCCAAGAACGCCAGCATCCTTTTCTTCATGGTCTTTGAGATTCTTTCTACCTTCTGGTAAGCTTCTTTGTTGTTCCGAAGTTCCCATCTGCTTTCAGTTTGGACAGCTCCCATAATTTTTTTGAGGATTCTTCTTTCCAGGATCTCTAGCTTCTCCAGCTTGTAGTTCATGGACAGGCATTCACTGGCATAGAGGCATTCTGTTCTGACCACAGTGTTGTAATGTTTTAATTTGGAATTCCAAGATAAGCACTTCCGATGTTTTTTTGTCAAACCGTATTCTCTCTCCATTTTTGAGATCTGATCTTCCACTGCAGCTTTTTCTAGTCCATTCTCCTCTCACCAAGGTACTTGAAGTTTCTGACCTTTTCTATCCGTCCTATCTCCTTTTCCAGGATTTTTTGTTCTTCTTTGATGTTCGTCATGAATTTGGTCTTTACTGCTGAGATCCTCAGTCCTGTTTGGCTGGCGATTCTTTCCAAGTTTTAATTAATATTAATATTTCTGTTGTAGTATATGGCTTTTAGCACTGAGAGTGTCCGAAGACATGTTCGGCTCACCAGCTCTGTAGTTGCTTCCCCGATACATCCCATGGGGGTAAATTACATGTATCGCTGTGTGAGGATTCTGTCTGTGCTGTACGAATCATTGTACGAGCTGCCTGGCTCCATGGCTAAATGTTTAGCATTCTGGCCTTTGGTTCAGGCGATCCCGGATTCGATTCCTGGCCCGGTCGGGGATTTTAACCTTAATTAATTCGTCTGGCTCGGGAACTGTGTGTGTGTGTGTGTGTGTGTGTGTGTGTGTGTGTGTGTGTGTGTGTGTGTGTGTGTGTGTGTGTGTGGTCTTCATCATTAGAAATCATCTTAGGTAGAGTCCCATCCTCACTGATATGCAGGTCACCTATAAGCCGTCTACTGGAAAAAGACTCCGGAGGTCATGTACCATTATTACTTTTGTACGAGCTAGGAATTGGAAGGAAACCGCCGTGCCCTTAAGAAAGGTACCATCGCAGCATCTTGCTAGAGGTGAAATGGAAAACCACGAAAAACCATTTCGAGGATGGTCGACAGGAGATTCGAACACATGTGACTCCCAAGTACAGAACTAGCAACCATAACTGACCGTGTCGCAACCTTTTGGTCCCTTAAAACAATATAATAATTTCGTGGCTATTTCTAGCCGAGTGCAGCCCTTGTAAGGTAGACCCTCCGATGAGGGTGGGCGGCATCTGCCATGTGTAGTTAAATGCGTGTTATTGTGGTGGAGGATAGTGTTATGTGTGGCATGTGAGTCGCAGGGATGTTTGGGACAGCACAAACACCCTGCCCCTGGGCCATTGGAATTAACCAATGAAGGTTAAAATCCCCCACCGGGAATCGAACCCGGGACTCTCTGAACCGAAGGCCAGTACGCTGACCATTCAGCCAACGAGTCGGACCCTTAAAACAATAATTACCATAATCACCAAAAGTTATATATTTCTTCCCTTATTTATTTATTGTCTTACACTTGAAGACAATTGTCCAATATGCATTTCAACAACAAACTTGCTTATTTCTGAAGAAAGAGAAAAACAGTGTTTATGGCAAATATGTTAGTGAATGCAACTTTTTTTAAAATCAGGATGCGTACATACACTAAAAGCTTCCTTCAGTTTATTCCAGGTTTTTCTGGGGTCACCGGATCCACCTCGGCTCATATTGGTTTCGGCCGCGGTTTTAAAGTATAATGCCCTTCCTGGCAACGCGTGATTTTTAGATGAAAATCTGAACCCAGGATTGGCTGGTATTCGGGTGGGAAGCCGGAAGCTACACCACTGAGCTAGTTACACCCCCGATGTGTATATAGACTATTAACACGTAAGTTATAAATGAAACGAACGCGAGAATGAACTTCAAAATGAAAACAAATATGTAGGCCTATACATCAAACACTAAAACGTCCTCATGGGTGGAGGTGAGAGGGGTGGGGATAGCTTAGCGAGTGATAAACTTTATTAGGAGGACATCGTTGTCGTTGCGCCCCGAAATTCCGTTTTGACAGTGTTAAGGAGAGAAGTACTGACCCGCAGCACATGTATCATTTAGGACGAAAATTCGTTAATATAGTTAGAGCCCTGCGCGGATATATACATTATTATCCGCATCCGCACCCGAATCCGCATCCACGAATCGTTATCGGCATCCGCGAATTGTTATCCGCGGATATTGTAAATATTTAACTACAGTATATTGCACCCAAGATATTATAATAATAATAATTTCGTGTGGCTAATTCTAGCCGAGTGCAGCCCTTGTAAGTCAAACCCTCCGATGAGGGTGGTCGGCATCGGCCATGTGTAGGTAACTGCGTGTTATTGTGGTGGAGGATAGTATTATGTGTGGTGTATGAGTTGCAGGGATATTGGGAACAGCACAAACACCCAGCCCCCGCGCCATTGGAATTAACAAATGAAGGTTAAAATCCCCGACCCGACCGGGAATCGAACCCGGGAACCTCTGAACCGAAGGCCAGTACGCTGATCATTCAGCCAACGAGTCGGACACCTAAGGTATTGAAACAATTAGATCTCTTAACATAATACAAAAGTCCTGATACTTGGCAACAAAACCTCTACAGCCACAGGTTTATTGGAGACTAGCGAATGTACCCGTGCTTCGCTACGGTATTCTACATTGTATTCGAATATCGAAGTAAATAGTGTACATGCAGTAAATAAGATTGTTTTAAAATTGCATGTCTCTTAGCGTTATCCGAGAAAGAGCATGGGGAGGTCCCCGTACGTTGTTTCCAATGTAAAGTGTTTGTTACGGATTTATGATATAACGGCAGGCTCACTTGCCTACTGGCATTCACAATCGAGTTGGGAAGTTTACATTATAATTGCAGGCCCCATTGCCTACTACGCGGACAGAATCGATTTGGGGAGTTTTCGTTAAAATGGCAGCCCCCCTTTCCTACTTCCAGACAGATTACAGTTGAGGAGTTTCTATTATAATGGCAGGCAATTACCCTACTATCACTCGAAATTGAGTCGTGCAGTTATCATTATGTCAGGCCCATTTTCCTACTGCCAGCCAGCTTACTGCCAGTCACACCAAGTTGGTGAGTTTCCATCAAAACTATGCCTAATGCCAGTCACATTTTAGATGAGGACATTTCTTTATAATGGCGGGCACCCTTGTCTACTGCCAAACACAATCGGGTAGGGGAGTTTTAAACAAAACTGCATGCTCACTTGCCTTCTGCAAGGCCTTCCTTACTAATGACAGTTACACAGGAGTTGGAGAAGGAACCCTTTCCTACTGCCAGTCAAAGTTGATGTGGGGAGTACTGATTACAATAGCAGACCCGCCCTTTCTCGATCGCTACAAATCGACATCAGTGAATATATATAGATCGACATACGAAAGTATATGCGTGTTTACAATATTGAAGACCTTCATTTACAGATTAACTGCTACTAAACGTACGTCATATCGACAAAGGATTATACCATAAGACACGCCGGATTTAGTGGCCTAAATGGCTGGTCCTATGATATGTCATCTATTCTTGGGTCAGATTGACTTAGAAACGTGCAACAGGGTAAAGGTTTTGTAAGATTATCTCACATTACATTACTTTTCGGATAATTATGTGACAGCTGCATACATAGCATTTGGCTCACATATGGCTACTAAGTGGGCCAATTTTCGTGAAGAGTTTAATGATTCTGTATTTCATATAAGTAATCGAAAGTATGAATTATGATTGTGAAAATTCCTAATTGACTTAACATCGATACGGCAAAAAGTCATAAGACCAAGGTTGTAGATCATTCCAAATTGAACGGAGATTGTGCAATCCGTTATGTGATAGGAATTTCCGAAGGTCTGCACCATCATTAAAATTGCCTGCATATTTCGATATTCTTCGGGGATAAAAAGTGAAAAATGTAATGATCTAGGATGTTTTCCGTTCTTTACAGGCTAAAACGTATAATTTTGTCAAATTTCAATTATCTTCTTTTTATTCTGGCAGATTATGCCGCAATCTGGATTTTGGGCGAGGCGGGTAAAAATTAGGACTTTCAGGAAACTAAACCAAAAATTATGGAGATGGTCATTATTACCCCTTAAACGGAAAGCTGTATGAAAATTTCGCCAAAATAGTCAGTGTTGAGGCACACAGTCGTTACGATTTGATGTATATAGATAAGGAATCTGCTCCATGTAAAACACCTTTTGGGCTATGTCCGCTGGACTTAACCTGCAAAAGTGACCACTCATGATATCTCCCTTATTAATCCTCCTGACGAAAAAATGCACATGAAAAAAAAGGTTTAGAGGTGGAATTCCATCACGTTTGGTCGATTTCCAGTCAGGTTGGTCTTGTTCTGTATATATTGTGGAAGAGTAAAATCACCATTTCGGTTCCCTATAAACCGCCAGTCCATTCCGGAACATGAAATGTTATTTACGGTTAAAACCTACCTTTGGACAGGTGGATGCTAAATATAAATTTTGGTTCGAATCTCTTCAGTAGTTTTCAAGTTGTAAGGAATACGCTTTACACGCACCCGCTCGTGAGTTAAGTCCGATGGGACTTGTACAGAAAAACGGTCCGTGAATGATATCTCCCTTATTAATCCTCGTATCGAAATGATGCACATGAGACCGGGCGAGTTGGCCGTGCGCGTAGAGGCGTGCGGCTGTGAGCGTGCATCCGGGAGATAGTAGGTTCGAATCCCACTATCGGCAGCCCTGAAGATGGTTTTCCGTGGTTTCCCATTTTCACACCAGGCAAATGCTGGGGCTGTACCTTAATTAAGGCCACGGCCGATTCCTTCCAACTCCTAGGCCTTTCCTATCCCATCGTCGCCATAAGACCTATCTGTGTCGGTGCGACGTAAAGCCCCTAGCAAAAAAAAAAAAAAGAGATGCACATGAGAAAAAAAGGTTTAGAAATTAATTTCTACCAAGGTAGGTAGATTTCCATTAAGTTTGGTTGTGTATATTTTGTGGAAGTGCAAAATCACTGTTTCGGTTTCGTATAAACCCCCAATCAGTTCAGGGATTTAGAAACAATATTTGCCCTAAAACCTATCAAGGACAGGTGTATTCTAAATATGAGTCTTGGTGGAAATACATCCAGCAGTTTGTAGCACTCGCGTACATACGGCGTAATTAAGGAAGAAAATAATACAGTTAAGAAAGTTGAAAGTAATAGAAAATGGATTATAACTGAGGACAGCCGGATAACGACAAATATGTAAATGCCAAGTGAATGTATTGGAAAATCAAATGCCCCACAATAAATTATGCTAGTGTGAGTTATGGATATAACAAAGCAGTAACAGAGGAGAAATGTAGGTCCAGTGATTCTTAGGTAAACAAATAATAAGATGATGACTAATGGTGTTATTACTTAATCTGTTCGAGGGCGGTTATAACATCCAAAGATATTCCGCCAATATCCCGCAGATAGGCCGATTGACGCCTCTCTTGCCTTCTAGCCAAGGAACAACCACGAATGTAAAAGCATGATGATGAAAATGGCAATACGTTACTTCCCTGCTGGCATGCAGTCAGAGACGTTGCCATGGTAACCTGTAGGTTCGTTGTCGGTCTGTCGGTCACTCAATGCAGAGCGTGATACCAGCAGAAAATTATAAATTTCTCCGTCATGTGAAGAGTAAGGTAAATTATGAACATAACGAAGGTTGTTTATAATGAAGAGACGTTTCACGTACGGTAAACTAAGTTTACAGAAAATCAATAGTATAAGAGAAAATGGAGGAAAACCATTCTGGTTTTCCTATAAACACCCCGTCTATTCAAAGATTATAAATAATATGCATATCAGAACCTTCCTCGGGATTAGTATACTCTAAATATGAAGTTTGGTTGAGATCTAACCAGCCGTTTCGAGGTGATGGTGGAAAAACAATTCAGGTTTTCCTATAACCCCCCGTGTATTCAAAGATTTTCAAATGATATGCTTATCGAAACCTTCCCCGGGATGAGTATACTCTAAATATGAAATTTGGTTTAGATCTATCCAACCGTTTCGACGCGATGGTGGAAATACCATTCTGGTTTTCATATAATCCCCCCGTGTATTCAAAGATTTTAAGACGATATGCATATCAAAACCTTCCCCGGGATGAGTATACTCTAAATATGAAGTTTGGTTGAGATCTATCCAGCCGTTTCGACGTGATGGTGGAACAGACAAACAGACAGACAGACAAACAGACAAACAAACAGGCACGAAACGTAAAAACCACCGATTCGGTCTTGAGTTGACCTAAAACGGATAAATATCTGAAAAATTGGCAAAACAAAAGAAATTGAAGACAGCGGACCCCCTACAATTTTATTTATATTGATTTTCTCTTGTGACAATTGGGAACATGCATCATTTTCAAAAATATTTTTTTTGAAAAGTACACCAATGAAATAGTACGTAAACGTATTATATTGTGGTAAGTTGCCTTGTTTTCTACCATTAAAAAAATATTTAATAGTGCCTTTCCGCAAGGCGAGTGAAACGGCCGCTGACGTAAACAGCGGGTTGTGACGTTACGATCCAGTACCGCATGCAGCTCTACCAGCCGTTGTGCATCAGCCTTTGATGAAAGCCGATTGTTTATTATTCATGATCGCGAATAACTTCGAAATGACAGAGGAAAGGTTCAAAGCAGCACAGTCAGACAATATACTATGTGTAGATGTCATCATTCTTGAAAAATGTGACTTTTGTGGCCGCAGAAATTCGCGGATAACAAGCAAGTTTGTAAGTGGCGTCTTTTATATACGTGCAATGTACTGTAACCCATAGTATTAGGATAACAACGAACCTGGATAGATATCACATTACTTTCAACATTTCCTTCTAGACTGATTCCCCTATTAAAGAATAACATTACATTTTCGGGCTTTCAGCATTAGTAAAGTAAGAAATCGGATTTCAGCACCAACATAAACATATAGGTAGCATTATAGTACTAGTCCGCTTCTGTGGTGTAGTGGTTAATGTGTGCCACTCCCGGAGGCCCGGTTTCGATTCCCGGCTCTGCCATGAAAGTTGAAAACAAATAGTACGAGGGCTGGAACGGGGTCTACTCAGCCTCGGGAAGTCAACTGAGTAGAAGGGTTTCGAATCCCACCTCAGCCATCCTCGAAGTGGTTTTTCGTATTTTCCCACTTCTCCTCCAGGCACCTAACGCCACGGCCGTTTCCTTCCCTCTTCCTTGTCTATCCCTTCCGATCCTCCCATCCTCCAACAAGGCCCCTGTTGAACATAGCAGGTGAGGCCGCCTGGGCGAGGTAATGGCCCTCCTCACTAGTTGCTTCACCATACCCAAAGTCTCACGTTCTAGGACACTGCCCTTGAAGTGGTAGAGGTGAAATCCCTCGCTGAGTCCGAGAGAAAACCAACCCTGAAGGGTAAACTGATTAAGAAAGAAAGAAAGAAAGAAAGAAAGAAAGAAAGAAAGAAGGAAAGAAAGAAAGATCATAGTACTATAGGGCTATAATCTATCATTCCCCCCCCCCCAAAAAAATATATATTTATGGTTGGTACAAACTGGCCTACCCACTTCCGGGGCCCATGAAAGAGAAACATTAAATATCTTTGTGGAGGGAAAAAGTTAAACATGATAAAGATAAATATGACTTCATCTAGTTTTCACAAGTCGGGCTGAGTGGTTCAGACGGTTGAGGTGCTGGCCTTCTGACCCCAACTTGGCAGGTTCGATCCTGGTTCAGTCCGGTGGTAGTTGAAGGTGCTCAAATACATCAGCCTCGTGTCGATAGATTTACTGGCACGTAAAAGAACTCCTGCAGGACTAAATTCCTGCACATCGGCGTCTCCGAAAATCGTAGAAGTAGTTAGCGGGGCGTAAAGCCAATAACATTAATTACATTTGGCTTTTAACAAGCTGAGCATATCAGGCAAGAAAAGTGTCCTGGTGACATTTTAGTCATTCAATACAGGAATGTCTTTGGGTGCTGTGACTTATACTTTTTTTTTTTGCTGTTTGCTTTACGTCACACCGTCACATATAGGTCTTATGGCGACGATGGGACAGGAAAGGCCTAGGAATGGGAACGAAGCGGCCGTGGCCTTAGATACAGCCTCAGCATTTGCCTGGTGTGAAAATGGGAAACCACAGAAAACCATCTTCAGGGCCACCGGCAGTGGGGTTCAAAACCCACTATGTCCCGGATGCGAGCTCACAGCTGCGCGCTCCTAACCGCACGGCCAACTCGCGCGGTATTTTTACCCTTCGGTTTATTGACTTGGCTTGTATAACCTAAAACTTAGGCAAAGTTGGATAATGTTTTAAACACCTACATCACTATTTTCACTTGTGTGCAATTATGTTATTTATTTCATTAATATTATGATAATTATTATAATTGAACATTGTTAACTTATAAGACCCCAACAGACAAGCATTGGTTTTGTGTAGTTATACAATTGTTAAATTCACGTTGTTTCCTTTCATGATGTACACGCCTATTCTTTGTTACATTATAGAGTATTTAGATATAGCCTAAATTTCTTTACCAATTAAGCTCTTCAATAAAGACATACATAACTGTCGCATGCCAAGATAAATTGGTAGAATTAGAGCTGTCAAAATGGTTCATAACCCCTTTGATTTATTATCTTGACATGGATCACCCAAAACATAGGTTAGGTTTGGAGAATACTTTAATAATGAGCATTGATTAATACACTGTTTATTACTTTCATATTCCAAGATGTAATTGAAGCATTTAAATAAAGCATCATACATTAAAATTTGAAGTTTTACCACTAGAACAGCTGACATGGAAAAGTGATTGAAAATTCAAACAAATTCATCTTACGTTAAAATCTTCAAAAAATAAACTGTAGACTTTTCCGATATATCACCAGCATTTCTCCGGCTCGCCAAAATCCATTTCTCCCTAGTTTTAGCGTCTTTGGAACATTTATAAACAATTTGTTTGGTATGGTATGCGATGTGCTATTGCACATCGGAACTCTACACCATTTATAAGTTTTCTGCTTCACTGTCTGCGCAGGATTCATTTTAAGTCTAAAATATACCACTCAGATTATTATCCAATGTATAGACCTCGAATTTAACCATACCAGACACTAACGTAAAGTAGAAATACGCGAAGTGTATCCTGTTTCTCACAGCACACTATGCGTTATTTCGTCTGCTAATTCAATACTTGCGTCACGTGACAGTTTCGTACATTGATTTAGAGTTTTATCATGTTTGGAGTTATTATTTGTATATTCTGATCACATTTTTGAATTCTGCATGAAATTTTGAATCAGATTACCATATATTTAATTATAATCCCGGATCATGCATGTTCCCTATTACCGACGTATTGATCTTTGTTCCTTAACTCCATTAATTGCGGGCAGGAGCCAATTAGGCCTGTGTCAGATTTACGAATCTATGGTCTCAAGGGTTTTTAGGCCTATATATCACCATTCTCCCGTCCGGCTCCATGGCTAAATGGTTAGCGTGCCGGGCTGAGTGGCTCAAACGGTTGAGATGATGGCCTTCTGACTCCAACTTGGCAGTTTCGATCCTGGCTCAGTCCGGTGGTATTTGAAGGTGCTCAATACGTCAGCCTCGTGTCGGTAGATTTACTGGCACGTAAAAGAACTCCTGCGGGACAAAATTCCAGCACCTTGGCGTCTCCGAAAACCGAAGTTAGTGGGACGTAAAGCCAATAACATTATTATTAATGGGTAGCATGTTGGCCTTTAGTCACAGGGGTCCCGGGTTTGATCCCCGGCAGGGTCGGTAATTTTAACCATCATTGGTTAATTTCACTGGCATGGGGGCTGGGTGTGTGTCGTCTTCATCATCATCATCATCTCATACTCATCATGACGTGCAGGTCACTACGCGAGTCAAATAAAAAAAAAAGCAACTGGCGAGCCGAACATGTCCTCGGACACTCTCAGCACTAAAAGCCATACGCCATTTTATTTTATTTTTACCACTCTCCTATATAAATGTCAAGGGTCGCCTAACCACAAGCAAAAATAAGGGTATACCTGATTGAAAATCAATAAACTTCATTACTTATAAATTTTCAGCAAAATTATCCGTACTGCCATACAGTTTGCATCAGCCAAGACACTAACTTCTCGGATACCTGCGGGTAGATCCACTCTAGATGTAGTCCGTGCAATACTGAACCTTAGATGCCAGGACATTTCTGACCAGAGTTCTAAGCTGAAATATCATCACATATGAGTAGCGGTTTTTCTAGGCGCAACGGGGTTATAACTATGGACCGAAAATAAGCATCAGTAGCTGTTCGACTCATGTGTACAGAATGTTGTAAAGTTTGCAAAGGGAACAGTTGTAGAATAATAGAGTAATTGCGAATGCAAAATTCTCCAATAAATTATCACTGGTGCTGACCACATTGCACTACAATATCTGAAGCTCGTCTCTCTGGACATCAGTCGTCCTGGCAAGCTTAACGGGCTGTGTGTGCCATAGATTTATTTATTTGTAATTATCATAAAAGCAGGAAAACTGAAACCCTTCTGACATAATAAAATCAGCCTCTCTAAGAAAAATTCAACAGTTGAATGAAAAAGGGTAGCTCTTCTTTAAAAGCCTCCCCATAGAAATTCCTTTCCCAGTTTGATTGCTAACCTGGGCCAGTGAGCAGAGCTGCCTGCCTCTGTAAGTTGGGTACGAGCGCTTAGCACGTATTACTCCACCTGAAAAGAAACTGGAAGACGTTTACGATCTAGACGTCATCAATATTTTGTTATTGTTCGCCGCTGCAGCTAATCTCAGACTTATAAAAAGTGACTTTTATTAGATCGAAAATGAAATATGCGTATAGATAATAACATTTTTAATCCTGGCTAGAATACAACACAGTCTTCTCTCATTTTGTACCTGGTATGTTATTAATGTTGTGGTGAAATATATTTTCAAATTATGATCTTCAGTCTAATGTTCTCGCACTGATCGAGGGTTCGTTCACCCTTCTGTGGGAGACGTGATCCCCTGCTTGTTGCTGGAGGCGGTTAAATGAGGGATCCAAAAGGGAGTGGCCCCATGGTCACCACCCGCGTTCCCAATTAGAGAACCCTTGGGGCCCCTTTTAGTCGCCTCTTATGACAGGCAGGGGATACCGTGGGTCGTATTCTACCATCCCTACCCACTGGGGATCCGTCGCCCTAGATAGCTATCTAGTCTGCCTAGGCCTAGATACATCCCTCCTCGTTACCTGCATGTATGACAGATTTTGGACAGTAATTTTTGGCATTGGAACGGGATTCTCTTGTCCTCTTGAGAAAAATGTGGTCGCGAAAGGTAGTCCTCATAAATTTCATGGTAGAGTTTTCCCACGTAATATTAACATCCGCATCACGAAAGACATATGTCGGCTAGATCCTAAGGACTTGTTAGGACAAGAAGATTTATTAGGAAATGTCAAATGGTGTAATTATTTTCTACAACTAACAATGAGCAGTGTACAAATATGTAAGAGCAAATTCATCTCAGCGCATGTCGTGAAGTCCCACGGAGGAGAGGAAAATTTAAGCTACTACTATTTGTAACTTCAGGAGTGGATGGGACAGAGTGGTTAACTCCTAGCCCGACCACCTTTACTTCTAGGAATTAACCTAATACTGTACCAATTTTTAGTGTAGGACGAGTGAACCTCAGGGTCAACTGTCTCTCCAGATGTGAATATCTCGTTTCTAAATATTTTGACATCCTGACGGGCAATTGAACCAACTTTCTGCCAGGTGAAACAAGAACGCCTTTGCTGGTTTGGGTTGTAAGTCTATGTACATTAACACCCCTTAATAGTAATACTACTAAAAGCCTCCGTGGCTCCGGTGGCTTCGCGCCGGTCTCTCACCGCTGGATTCCGTAGTTCATATCCTGGTCACTCCATGTGAGATTTGTGCTGGACAAAGCGGAGGCGGGACAGGTTTTTCTCCGGGTACTCCGGCTTTCCCTGTCATGATTAATTCCAGCATCACTCTCCAATATCATTTCATTTCATCTGTCATTCATTAATCATTGCCCCAGAGGAGTGCGACAAGCTTCGGCAGCCGGCACAATTCCTATCCTCGCCGCTAGATGGGGGCTTCATTCATTGCATTCCTGGCCCGGTCGAATGACTGGAAACAGGCTGTGGATTTTCATTTTCAATAGTAATACTACTACTACAAAAAAGTGTTGCTGCGCTGAGTAGCTCGCACGGTAGCTGGCCTTCTGAGTCAAACTTGGCAGGTTCGATCCTCGCTCAGTCCGGTGGTATGTGAAGGAGTTCAAATACGGTACGTCAGCTTCATGTCGGTAGATTTACTGGTACATAACAGAACTCCTGCGGGGCAAAATTCTGTCACCTCGGCGTCTCCATATACCGTAAAAGTAGTTAGTGGGGCGTAAAAACTAATATAATTATTATAAAAACAAAATGTTTTCTTTTCGTTCCCTGAAGAGGTACATTGGTCCTCATAGGAGGCCTTCTCTCAGTCCAAAGAGATCTGGAGCCGTGAAGGTGATATGCGGAAAGGGGAATGGGATTGGCGATCGTGGCCTATACTAGGGACTGTTCCGGAATTCGCCTTAGTACAGGAAAGCGTAAAACTAGGACAGCCAACGGTGAGGATCAGCCTCGCTCCGTCTCCCGAATGCAGAGCGCTAGACCCGTGGCCACCGGCACGGTCGGAGGAGAATCTGCACTCGCCGTCAATCGTAGCAATCCATATTACGTACTGTAGGTGGGCAATAAGAGACCCCCGCTCCTCGAACTATCGATATGAGCGCGGGCAGAGCCGAGAACAGCTGACTTCTACAGGGTCTTTCACGCCGGCCGGCCAGCGCAGCGGGTAGATGGGCGAACTGAAGGTCAGATGAGCACATGGCAACTCGCTGAGCTTGGGGGTGGGAGAGCGCCCTCATGACTCGATGTAAATAACACATAATCAAAGTACAATAATTTCTCACATTGTCACAGAAGATGTTGAAAATGTCCTCCACCTGCATCTACACATTTTTGGCTTCATCTAGACAAATGTTCATTCATACGCGTTAGTTCATCCACGGAGATAGCCTCAATTTCTCTCGTGATATTTTGTTTGAGTTCATCCAGAGTGTGAGGGTTTGTTGCATAAACCTTATTTTTCAATTTTCCGCATAAATAAAAATCACAAACCGTAATATCTGGAGATCTTGCGGGCCACAATGGTTTACTAATTACCCTGTCGTCAAACATTTCCTCAATTAAATTTAATGGCTCGTTAGCCGTATGCACGGTTGCCGAGTCTTACTGGAAATATCCAGGTTTGCATTCATTGTCCGTCAGTTGTAAGAATATGGTACGAGAATGTTATTCCTATACCTCTGCCCAGTGATTGTTGTTTCAAAAACTATAGGCCCTATTATCCCGTCTGCAGTTACTGTCGCCAACACTCCCATTTTCACACCCTGTAGTTTGTGTTGTAAAGACTAGATCTATGGGTAGCGTGCCTGCCTCTCACGCGGGTGCCCTGGGTTCGATTATCAGCCAGGTCAGGGATTTTTACCTGGATCTGAGGGCTGGTTTGAGGTCCACTCAGCCTACGTGATTACACTGAGGAGCTATCTGACGGTGAGATAGCGGCCGCAGTCCAGAAAGCCTAGAATAAAGGCCGATAGGATTCGTCGTTCTGACCACTCGGCACCTTGTACTCTGCAGGCCTTCGGGCTTAGTGGGCCATGGCCCTTCGGGGCTGTTACAGCGATATGCAGACTCGAGGTGCAAGAAAAGCCGCAGCAATGTACCTGAGTATATTATGTATGCTCATGATACCCATAATAATGAGTATTATTATTTTATGTTGACCTGCAATATTGCTATGAGTACAGGTAGCCTAATAGTCGATGGAGTATTTAGTTATCGCATGCCAAAATAATTAATTTTGTTTCCTACTCATAACCTAATGAAATGAATATAATTAAACTATTTACTTAGCACGTGGCGTTTGTATACAAAATAACTGTTTTTTCTCAACATAATGTAATGCACTGAATAGAACAAGACATAGGCACAATGTAACTGTTAAAATTTTAAATCTGCTCAGATACACGCCCTTTCACTGGTTGTAACTGCGAGCCGTGAAGCAGCTGCTAGGCTGTACCTTCCGTCAGAACGCGTATTCTGCTCATTTACCTGCCTGACCTGGAGCGGTGTTCAATGAGCCGAATTATGCCCGCCTTTGTTATACATTAATAGAAAACTGAAAGTGATCTACATTAAGTTAAAACATTTTTTTAAACGAGAAAAAATGTCATGCATATTTATTCTACTGCAGTAAAATCCAACATTCCTGACCTGTCAGGCAAGGAAGATAGTAGCATGACGAGAACTTATGAAAATGACAACTTTAAGAACGACAACGCTTTAGTACTTCAATGTCGAAGACAGGATCTTAATTACTATGCTGCCTTTCTCCATGGCTAAATGGTTAGCATACTGACCTTTGGTTGAAAGGGCCGTGGGTTTGATTCACGGCCGGTCGGGAAATTTTACTGTAGTTGGCTAATTCGTCTGGCTCAGGGACTGGGGTTTTTTTGTGCCATTATCATTAGAAATCATCTTAGGTAGGGCCGCATCCTCACAGATATGTAGGTCTCCTATAGGTCGTCTGCAAAAAAAAAAAATTATAATAATAAATAAATAAATAAACTGCATCAGTTCTGTCTGGAGTCCATAAGCCATTATTATTACGAGTATAATTATTACTGTGCTGTGTGTGTGTGTGCATGTTGCTTTTATGAAAAATATGCGACAATATATTGCATGAGCCAAATAAATAAAATATTAACATCATTTGAGGCGTCCAATAGCAAACTGCGGTAAATCCACTTTTTCCTCCAATATGAGTTGTTGCCACCATTAGCCTATGTTATCTATGCTGCCATCTGTTGATTTGGCCCTCAAAGCACAACCAGAAAATGCTTCCTTCTTTTCTAAAACTCACCTGGAAAACAGCCTACAGATGCAAAAGTGTGTGTATCCATTTCTGATTACAAAGCAAAACCGAGTGAATCCATTTTCATCATAAAGAAGCAGAACTTGGTGTACCCTTATCAAAATCCATTACATAAGGTGGTTTGCAGGTGCAAAACTAGCTTAATACACATTGCCTTCTCTGTCTGAATAATGCTGTTTTCCCAGATTTTTTCTCCATATACGTTAGTTCTGAGCCTGTGTCGAGTTGGCCCTACTGCACACAGTCGTGAAACAGGAAAAAACAATAATAGGGAAGCCCACTCGCTCATGTAGCCGAATATTATCCCAGGTGGAAGAGCCTTAAATGAAGTGAAAGTAAGTGACAATGATTTTCTACTCAGAAATAATGTCGGGGAGACTTGGAAGGAAGGCAAAGATCTTGCTTGCTATAAGAAACAATGCAGAGGAGGACACAGAGTTTGGAGTTCATCCAGAAGACAATGAGTTGCTTGTGTAATTTAGATTGGACAGGACAGGACGTGCAAAGTATTGGCCTTTTTACTTCTTACAGGTTTTCATGTGATATCATATACTTTGTTATCATAGTCACTTGTAGTTATTTTAAAAAATATATATCTTCTCCTTTGAACCAGCATTAAGGCATCTCTCTCCAGTTACGTTATGATAATACTCGTATTTCTACGGAAGCAAACATCTGTAGATCCATGAGAACAGGAACAAAACTTTGTGAATCCAAACCATTTTATGTAATAAATAAAATAAACCCGAGGAATTTTGAATATATGCCAGCCAAAGGTAAGTGTTTCTCGTTTCCTGAAAAAGTGTTCTAGTACATTCACAGAGTTTTGCTTGTGGATGCCTCATTTCGAACAAAAGTCTACTTGAAACAGAAATGTTCCCGATGTTCTGCAAGTATGATCCTACCTATGTCAGGGAGTTTGATAACCTCTCTCTCAACAACCTCTGTAGATTCGTGAGAACAGGAGCAAAACTCAGTGAATCCAAACCATTTTATGTAATTAAAATAAACCCGAATATTTTAATTTTTGTCAGAAAAATAGTCCCTAAGTGAACATAATTCTGCAATGAAAAAGAATTTTGAATATCTGCCAGCCAAAGGAAGTAGTAAGTTTTTCGCGTTTCCAGAAAAGAAAACCTGGTGCATTCACAGAGTTTTGCCTCTGGATGCCTCATTTCGAATAAAAGCCTACTTGAAATAGAAATATTCCCGATGGTCTGCAAATATGATTGTACCTATGTCAGGGAGTTTGATAACCTCTCTCTCAACAGGAAAGCAAGCCACTCCTCTACGCCCTTGTACCCGCACGTTCCGAATACTGAGCAGAGTAGGCTTTGGCTTAACTGCCGCTGGTTTCACTAGCCTTGCAGCTCTGCATTCGGGAGACGGAGGGACTGGTCCCAACCGACGACTCTCCTCGGAATGGTTTTCTGTGGTTTGACATTCTCTTTCACTAAGGCAAATGCTGGGACAGATATTTTATAGGCCTGAGCCACTATCCCCGCAGCTTTTCCGCACCTTAAATCACCGCTCCAAATCTCTTTGGCCCAAGAGAGGGCGTAACTTTCTAGGAAGTCCACCGTACCCTGAAAATGAAAGCATTTATTAGTAATAGTAGCTTGCCGAAATCCTTAATGAATTAATATTCCGTTGGCTTGCTACTTACCTGCAAACCGGCTGCAATTGCGAAGGGTTCTGGTGGCTCGTAGCCTCCCTCAGACGTACAAAACAAGACGCCAGCTGGAGACAGTCATGACAAAATAATTATTTAGTAAGAAGCTGGGTATTGGGGAGGTTGTACGAACCGATAACCACCTTGAGGATCCACCTCTGTTGTCAACATAAATCGTGCCCCTGATGCACTGCTATGCTTTGTCTCTATTCGCTAAACCTGCTGAAATGTACTTTCACTCTTGCACCGCTTTCATTATGGTGGCATCTGAGCTTGTCATAGTTGTAGTTTAGTATGTGTAACACAATTAAGTATGAACGTGCATGCTTCAGATTCCAGAACATTATCGCCCCAGTGGGATTATTTATTATGACTGCTTATCTAGCACCTATTGGCTAGTAATGATTACTTATGGAACAAAATATATTTCACGTTCTTGAAGACACAGCCGTAAATTTAGTGGATCAGGTAATCTACTCGTTATACAAACCTGCATTTAATTTCTTAGCGAAACACCTTGGAGGTTGAAGAGCTATTTGGAATGTTATCTGGCTGTTATGCTCCCCTGCATTACGCTCTTGGTCATTCAGAAACCGGTTCATACGTGAGATTACAATTTCTATGATGTTTAATTTATTTGTTCCAATAAACGCGGTGCACGTTTTGACTGTTATCGAACCACCCAATTGTTTAACTAATCGATTCTGTAATTGCATCTCCTAGTTAAGTTACGATTTGCCAATGATCGTTTAACACCGCTAACGAGTTCACACTGCGCATCATACACAGGGAATTAACCTCGAAATAAATAGAGTGGAATGTGAAATTAAATAGCAGTTTAAACATAAATGGAAAATGCAATACAACGTTCTCTGCGAATTTCGCGCTTCTATCTAGTTTATTGCTTTTTCTTCTGGTTCTTACCACACTCCTCCGTAGCCCAGCAATCACGTCCGCTCCACACTGAGACTGGGAAGCAACATTGTTTGAAGGTGGACCTACTGAGTGGGGCATACATTAGGTGCTCACTTCATGTGCTCCTAGTACTTGAATTGAATACCTGTTCAGTCGTTCTGTATTTAAGGGTACTAAAATGTGTCTCATTCCAGTACTGTAGGTTTAATGAGGATAAAAATCCATAAGCTGTTTCCAGTCATTCGACTGGATCAGGAATGGAATAAACGAAGCCCCATCTAGCGGCGAGGATAGGAATTATGCCAGCTGCTGAAGCCTGTCACGCTCTTCTGGAGCAATGATTAATGACTGACAAGTGAAATAAAATGATACTGGAGAGTGTTGCTGGAATTAAAAATTACAGGAAAACCGGAGTACCAGGAGAAAACCCCGTCTCGCCTCCGCATTGTCAAGCACAAACCTCACATTGAGTGACCGGGATTTGAACCACGGAACTCAGCGGTGAGAGGCTGGTGTGCTGCCGCTAGAGCCACGGAGGCCATTTTTACTGAGAAGTTTATTTATTTATTTATTTATTTATTTATTTATTTATTTATTTATTTATTTATTTATTTATGTATTTAGTTAGATTTTTGTTCTTATCTGATCCAACATACAGGTCTGGTCTAATGGCACAAAATAGCGCACAATAAACCAAAAAAAAAAATCAAAAGTATAAACCTGCTCGGAAGTTCCTCCTTGGTGTTATGTATCTTCTTTGGAGAAAGGTAAGATGGCACTGCGCTGCTAAGGGCTGTCGAAAAACGGAACGTGTATTCCTTTAATAATCTCAACGAAACTGATAACACGCCAGGAATATCTCGCAACAGTCTCTCTCTTTACTCCATCATAATCAAAGAACACAAAATATCTCTATAATTAACTAGAATACAAGTTCCGTTTTTCGATAGCTGGTAGCAGCGCCGCCATACCGTTGTGCAAAGAAGATACGTATGACTTGGAACGTAAGGCTAGATAGATTACGTACTCTGCACCCCATAGACATGGTGTCTAAGTATAGCCACAGAGTACTTAATAATTCACGTGATGATTCTGTCTTGCAATTCCTTTTACAGTTTTCATTTCATCTTCCATGTTACAAATGTCCTCGGAATGGTCCCCTCGCACCCAGGAAGAGGCCTGTCGCATTAATGTACTTGAGACTGTTTGACTGCAGTAAAAAAATGGATGGTTGGCTTGTATATCATCTTCATCTCCAGGTCAACGTCTTCTGGCTGAGATACCGAAGATTCGAATCTGATGGTAGGATCAATAATTTCGACTTCGTTCCCCTGCCTGTTTATAGCAATTATATCAATTCTGCTGTTACTACCTCCATCGGCAACACAGTGCACTTTTTCGTATCGCCCCCACGGCACTTAACGTCCTTGAAAGGGCTTTGCACTGCCCAGCGACCGCTGCTCAGCCCGAAGGCCTGCAGATTACGAGGGGCCGTGTGGGCAGCACGACGCATCCTCTCGACCGTTATTCTGGGCTTTCGAGACCGGGGCCGCCATCTCACCGTCAGATAGCTCCTCAATTCTAATCACGTAGGCTGAATGGACCTCGAACCAGCCCTCAGGTCGAGAGAAAAATCCCTGAACTGGCCGGGAATCGAACTCAGGGCTTCCGGACGGGAGGCAGGCACGCTACCCCTACACCACGGGGCTAGCACTTCTTCGTATACCTCTAGGAATTTGAGACGAAGTGCTTTAGCAGTCTTGGTTCTGATTGAATTATGGCACTTGACTCGAAGTACTTCAACCTGAAGACAACTTCCCAGCACATGAGCGGTAATATTTCGTACTCACTACAGTATCTGGGATTTACTCAGTAACTCTCGGAGTTGATTGACAGTGTTTGTCGAGTCCCCTTTATTCATTCGGGATTCGGAAATACGTCGAGATTTTATTATCATTTATTTAATCCGTTTACACTCCAGGGTTGGTTTTTCTCCCGGACTCAGCCAGGGATTCCACCTCTACCACCTCAAGGGCAGTGCTCTGGAGCGTGAGACATTTGGTCGGGGACACAAATGGGGAGGAGGACCATTAACTCGACCAGGCGACCTCATCTGCTATGCTGAACAGGGGCTTTGTTGGGGATGGGAAGATTGGAAGGGATAGGCAAATAAGAAGCAAGGAAGCAATTTTTTTTGCTATTTGCTTTACGTCGCACTGACACAGATATGCCTTATGGCGACAATGGGATAGGAAAGGCCTAGGAAGTGGAAGGAAGCGGCCGTGGCCTTAATTAAGGTACAGCCCCGGCATTTGCCTGGTGTGAAAATGGGAAACCACGGAAAGCCATCTTCAGGGCTGCCGACAGTGGGGCTCGAACCCACTATCTTCCGATTACTGGATACTGGCCGCACTAAGCAAGGAAGCGGCCGTGATTATTTGCCTGGAGAAGAAGTGAAAACGTACGGAAAAGCAGTTCGAGAACGGCTGCGCTGGGAATTGAAACCCCCTCTACTCAATTGACCTCCCGAGGCTGAGTGGATCCCGTTTCATTCCTCGTACCACTTTTGAAATTCCGTGGCAGAGCCGTGAATCGACCCCAGACCATCGAGGGTGGCAGCTAATAACACTAACCACTACACCACGGTGGCGAACCGGCGAGGTTTTACACCTGTAAAATTTCCCATATCGTTCACCTCAGGATCATTCAGTTCGGTGTTAACACTCAGCTGTTTAGGATGGCCCCTCAAGTATCTACTTCAGAGTAAAATTTCGACACCCCACTAACTCATAAAATTATCAGCAGTTGAACTGACATATTATTATTATTATTATTATTATTATTATTATTATTATTATTATTATTATTATTATTATTATTATTATTATTATTATTATTATTATCTTTTAGGGAAAGGGATAGGCAATGAAAAAGGAACGAGCGTCATAGAGTAATGATTGCAATTTTGTGCCTACCGTATTAGAGCTGCCGTATCGTTGATTTCGAACTACCTTTAGAGGTTCCGCACCCTGGATAATGTTCGTCGTCCACGTTCACGCTTACCTTCTGTCACGCTCCTTAGGTTCGGTTGTATCAGGTAGTATTTGTCATCTCAGAAGATATGGCCGGAATGGGCTGTTTGCGTCTTAGGACGCATGGATTCTCGGCACATTGCAGTACCTCGTATTACTGTCCTCCCACGGGATTTTCAGTATTTAATAATAATAATAATAATAATAATAATAATAATAATAATAATAATAATAATAATAATAATAATAATAATAACATAATCATTAATGCCACAAATCAGCCGATATCGATTCCCGTATGTTCAGAACATAAGGACAAGTAACTGATTGGTCCGCTTGGACTTGGTGTTGACGGTGAAGAACGATAAAAATGGAATACAAACAACGAAATCATATTCCTGAGAAGAATATTACAAGAGTTAGGTTGCGTGGTTAGCTCAGTGGCTAAACTGCTGCTGACATTATGTCGATCAATTCAGAAAAAGGGTTTTATATTCCGTTGGGGGGAGGAGGTGGAGGGTGGAGAGGACTGAAGGCCCTGAAACTCACACTGTCTTCGCCAGAAATGAGTTCCAGGATAATTCTTGGGGGCAATGGTGGTAAGGCATAGGCAACTTAACGTCGAGATTTTTTACCTCTCGTGCACGCAGCGGCCTCTAGGGCCTGTACAGGTACGACTTTCTTTTCTTAAGGTAAAACTATAATGTTGGATATTTAATCGGAAATTAGATTATAATTTCTCAAGTTCATCACATCTCTTCCCGATAGATGTAATAAATGCGCCGGGCTGAGTGGCTCAGACGGTTGAGACGTTTACCTTCCGACCCCAAATTAGCAATTTCGATCCTGGTTCAATCCAGTGGTATTTGAAGGTGCTTAAATACGTCAGGTTCGTGTCGGTAGATTTACTGGCACGTAGAAGAAGTCCTACGGGACAAAATTCCGGCACCTCGGCGTTTCCGAGAACTGTGAAAGTACTTGGCTTTACGTCGCACCGACACAGATAGGTCTTATGGCGATGATGGGACAGGAAAGGGCTGGGACTGGGAAGGAAGTGGTCGGTGGCCTTAATTAAGGTACAGCCCCAGCATTTGCCTGGTGTAAAAATGGGAAACCATAGAAAACCATATTCAGGGCTGCCGAAAGTGGGGTTCGAACCCACTATCTCCCAAATACTCGGTATGTGAAAGTACTTAGTGGGACGTAAAAACCAATAACATTATTATTGTAATCAATGCAAGTTATTTATTTTCCAGCTTTTAGGCTGAATTTTCAGCTTGGTGGCCTTCGGTTCAGAGGAGATAAATTGCTCTACCTTATATATGAACGAAACAAACTGAGATCTTCAGGACAATGGGCTGAAACATTTGTAAGAAAAATTCACAAAGCATGGAAGCTAAGTCTAACTAATGAAGTGAGGCTTAATACAGTCAGAATCCTGGCCGTTAATGGTACAGTGTACGGCTGATGTCAATGAAATATGGGTGGACTCCTAACAGAGGAATGAGCCCATCAGGATGTAAGTTTGTACACTATGCGGGTGGGTGGAGCTAATGATATACAAAACGCAGTTTATACAGGTCATGTGACCCGAGTGAGACAAAAATGATGTTTCACGTGTGGCTTTAAAGTCAGACACAGATATTAGAAGGAACTAATGTTCTAAACCAACCAATACTTTAAAATGATTCCCGACTTTTAATTTAAACATGACACCTTACATTATCTTCGACATAAATCTCAAGCTGACGTGGCAGATGGCGCCAGTAGAGTTGAAATTTGGTATCCAAGACAACGGATCACTGCGTTGGTTAGGAAGGAATGATCCGTTGCCAGACATAAAGAGAATTTGAACGGGACTGCTTCGGTGTTACAGCCGCATGCTTTGGAATAGAATACGCACTGCGTGATGGAATCTGTCAAAGTTAAGTACCTAGACAGCATGGCATTGAAAATGTATTTATTAATTCTTAATATTTACACATCTTCAAGACAATGAGTTCCAAATCTTCTTACATCACTGGGACAGTAGATTGAGCTTGGTTGGAGCTCCTGCAGAGCAGAACTCCTCCCACGACACTCAGCCGCCTTAACTTTGAAACGCTCGTGATAAGCCTTTCGACGCTCGGCACTGAAGATTTTGGTATTCTGAAAAGCCGTTTTATAATATCGAGTGCATTTTCTTAATAATTTTAAAATAATTTATTGTCCATATGATGTGACAGTTTACGAAAGAAAGGAAGCTTTTCTGCATTTCTTCCCACCAACATTTTTTCAAATGTTCCCTTGATTTATTTTTGACGTATACGCAATGATCTCGCTGAGGAAAATCAAACAGCAGCTCACTCCATGTGCTACCACGCTAGAATCCAGAGCCACGCTAATTGCTAACTGCACGGCACGGCGATTTTACTAAACGTAAGGTGGCTGCTCTGCAGCATCACCCGATGACGTCATACCGCCGTCAAACATGGTCGTCGCGCGTGTTTTTCAGGAAATTATTACGACTTTAAAACGACCATGGGGTTCCAAAACAATACGCCTACACATATCGTACGTCAAAAGTAATCTGGTTCTCTTAGTAGACGTTAGTTGTCTGTGTAACGTCGTACTAACATCTGAACGATTATGGTGACGTCAGGAGTGGACCATATATTTGCATCGTGTTTAAATAAGAAATCAGAGATAATCATCAATGATAGTCGACAATATGATTTGTGCCCATAATCCTCCTGAATCTTTGAATTCTTATCACACTATCTAGAAGAACTTATTTTAACACTAGCTGATGTACCCATGCTTCGCTACGGAATTCTACATTGTATACAGAATTCTAGGTTAGGTAGTGTACACGTTGTGAGCAAGATTGTATGAAACTGCATAGCTCTTAATGTTACCCTAGAAACGTGACGGGGAAGTCACCAAACATCTTTTCTCATATGAAGACTGAGTTATGGAATTTTCACTGTAATGGTAGACCCGCTTGCATACCATCAATCACAATCAGGTTGAGGAGCTTTCATTATAATGGTAGACACGCACTCTCCACCTGCCTTTTTGCATCCTCAAAAGACTGTCTTAGTGGTTTTCCGAACTGAAATGAACATATATTACAATGACGTCAGTAGGAATGGAGCGATCAAAAGCAATGCTTTCATATGAAATATTCGATCAAATGAAAAACCACACATTTTCGCACTTTTAACAAACAGGCCTAAGCATACGATCTAACAGTCCAAAGTTCCAAAGCTGGAATGACCAGGCCGCAGGCTGCCGTGAGCCGTGAACAGTCTTCGTCCCTTTTCTGCAGGGAGGAGGTCGAATAGTGGCAACTCCCAAGGCAAAAACTATGCCGATTTACGAATCTGTTTCCTAGGAGTACCCCGATGAGTCTGAAAGAGTCAATTCACTACACTGGCAGCGGAAAAATCTCTCTGACTTGGAGGCAAACTTTGCCTCCAAGCCGGAGGAGAAACCCCCTCTAACTGCTAATTTGGAATAAAATGAATGTAGAATTTAATAAAAATGAAAAGGAAGAAGCTTTTCTTAAGAAACGGCTCTTTTCAGGGTTGAATTTTGAGTTATTTAGTGAATTGTGGTGCTATAATTTGGAATAGCCCTAATTGTTATTGTAGACCAGGCCATACTACTACTACTACTACTCTACTAAGTGAGCCTCTGCCTTAAGTATGCCCACTGCTCATTCAAAACAGCGCGTTACCGAGCTCGATAGCTGCAGTCGCTTAAGTGCGGCCAGTATCCGGTAATCGGGAGATAGCGGGTTCGAGCCCCACTGTCGGCAGCCCTGAGGATGGTTTTCCGTGGTTTCCCATTTTCACACCAGGCAGATGCCGGGGCTGTGTATTAATTAAGGCCACGGCCGATTCCTTCCAATTCCTAGTCCTTTCCTCTCCCGTCGTCGCCATAAGACATATCTGTGTTGGTGCGACGTAAAGCAAATAACAAAAAATAAAAAAATAAAGAACTGCGCGTCAGAGTAGGGATCGAATAGCTGGAATCATATGATGAACCAGTGTGTTATGTACCAGCTTTATCATAAAATGTATGAACCAGAGGAATGGCATGCTAAAGAAGAAAGTTATATGACTCCCCGGCTATTTCCCTCCAATATTCAGTCAGGCTATTATACTCGGTACGCAGCAGAAATCCCATCTATCGGAGTTGAGAGGCAGCATAAGAGACAAAGAACATCACAACAAACAATGATCAATGTAATGTTATTGTTGATAAATGTTATGCGCTTTCGATATTTTAGGCCTTCACATTTAGCTTTCTTCCCACTCTGAAATACCACTCTTATTATAGTCGGTACTTTAAAACTGAATAAAACATAAATGACCGGAAATTGTATACTCTATAAATTTTGTTATGTAGTACTTTTAGATAGGTGTTCAAAAATTCTATTTTAGGCGCCTTCCCCTAAACTACAATTTCGTCCAGGGTGAATAAAAATTTTTAAAGCTTAGACTGTAGTTTCTTATTCCCCGACTCTGTATACCGATTTTCATTAAATTCTGTTAACCTATTTTCTCGTGGTTCGGCATTGATTTGGATTTGGTAATAAAAATACAAATTCATGAATATCTGTGTTATCATAGCCGGTACGGTAAAAATGTGTGATATAAATGGTCGGAAATTTTATTCTATATAACTTTGGTTATGTAGTATTTATCAATACGATTACTAATAATATAAATATTCGAGAATTAAATTTTATACCTTCCACTAAACTACCATTTCTTTCAGCGCCAATTAAATGATCTATAGCATAGATTGTAATGGCTTATTCTCCGACTTCGCATACCAATTTTTAATGAGATAGGACCACTAATAATGTAAATATTTAAGAAATAAATGTTTGGCCTGCCCGTAAACTACCATTTCACTCAGCGTGAATAAAATTATTTATGGCCTAGATTGTAACGACTTATTCCCCGACTTTTCATACCGATTTTCATTAAGTTCTCTTTAGCCGTTTTCTAGGGATGCGTGTACATACATACATACATACATACATACATACATACATACATACATACATACATACATACATACATACCGACAGACAGACAGACAGAAATTACGGAAAAGTAAAAAGTGCATTTCCTTCTTACTGTGGACATGATCGATACAGAAATACCATTCTTTTCAAATTCTGAGCAATGTACAGAAAAAAACTCTTATTTTATAGCCTATATATAGATGTTATGCCTAAACTTCTCGGTTATTATACTTTTCTTAGTGTCTCTATACGGAATGAAAAATTTTGGATAAAATTGAAGATATTTCTGCACTAATATAACCTTTTCTCATTTAAGGACAGCAAAAATGAAAGGCACATGTATTCGTATTTAAAGACGCCGAGAAAAAAACGCGTCGTTAATCGCATACGGGATATTTTATTCTATAAGGCAATGAATGAAATGTGGTGCGACATTCATTAATCGTTAATGGACTGTTGAAAATTTACGGTGAAGTGAAAGCTAGATTACAAGGAATTGGAAAAAGTGGTATGGTGACTGATTTACAAAATTTGAGAAGGAAGACCCGAAACACTGTTACGGAAAAGCAAAGAAATTGCTAAACCATAACGTACGTCGAAGCAGTTCAACCATTGCCCACGAAATTCAGAGAAAACACTGCAGTCAAGATTATCATGAGCCGAGAGGATTTAAACCATTTCTTGTCATCCCGAAACCTAAGAAATGGAATTTAAATAGACGAAAACACCTGTGATTTTGTGATTGTCTCCGTGAATGGGGTGAAACTACTTTTGCACCTTGTACCAAGTGACGAGTTTTTTATGCGAACTTATGTATTTTTAGGGTTTTAGGGACCAAGCTCGATAGCTGCAGTCGCTTAAGTGCGGCCAGTATCCAGTATTCGGGAGATAGTGGGTTCAAACCCCACTGTCGGCATCCCTGAAAATGTTATTCCGTGGTTTCCCATTTTCACACCAGGCTAATTCTGGGGCTGTATCTTAATTAAGGCCACGGCCACTTCCTTCCCAGTCCTAGCCCTTTCCTGTCCCAGCGTCGCCATAAGACCTATCTGTGTCGGTGCGACGTAAAGCCAATAGCAAAAAAATAAAAAATAAAAGGGTTTTGGGGAATAAATGCAAGTTAACGACTTTAATGAAATAAAAGTATCGAACTGAATTAAAGAATATCTTGTAAGGCATTATTTTTAGTGATAAATAATAACCTAAAGAACGTCTCGAGTGGCGAAGGACGCTGCAAAATTCAGATATTTTACTACAGGCAAAAAATATCGTAACTAGATTCCAGACACGTTAGAGTAGCTTCCTGTGTGATTTATTAGGCGCTAAGGCAAAAAAGTGTTGAAATATTTTTCAGACGTTAATTAAGTTGAGCGAAGATGGGGGATTTTTTAAATTGTATGGTCATTGAGGTTGGTTTGGTTAGCTTCTTTCACTATTTAAATTTCGATTGCCTCTTTAATACTCAAAGATTTTCTGCTTTTCTTTTCGATGTGTATTTATAAGCATGCATTAAGAAATAATGTGGTCGAAATGTCTGTTGAAATACATGATTTGGGAATAAGAGATGCTTAAATGAAAACACTGATGCGCACAGGTGAATTGTATCTTCCTCTATCACCAAGGATCTGGAATGAAAATAAATGGTATTCCACTAAGTAAACCTTGGTAGAATGAAACAGAGAAAGGATGTGTACAGTATTTATCGTTTATTTGTATGTCGCTGTAACTACCAGCTGAAGTAGCTTCCGGTACACAAAGCGTTCGATCGATCATATGGCTTCCGCTCTTGAGCTCCGAGCCATAAAAAACAGATAGAAAATGTATCCTCCTCTACACTCAGCAAGTGAAAAGAATGTAAATGTAGATATTATAATGTGTTATTGAAATCTTTGAACAAAGAAAGAAGTGTTTAAGGAACCTCGAATCTATTTTGGAAGAAGGTTTAGAATAGATAGATGTATTTTATTATATTCATTTTCGATGCTTGATTTCGACTGTTGAGTTACGCTGTAATGCAGCCCAAACAAAATCTAAGCACAGCTCAAGTTTGTTCTTTCCAAGTCAAGAACAAGGATGTACACATAAAACATGGATATCGATGTGCGGTACGGGCGGCGTAGTCATGTTTTTTTTATTTAATAGATGGTAGGTCCGAACTCCACCATCATCAGCCTTGAGGTTTTATGGCATTCATACCTGGCAATACCTTAATTAAGGCCACGGCCACTTCCTAGTCCCAGCTCTCTCTCGTATCCCATCGTTACCGATTAAATAATAATAATAATAATAATAATAATAATAATAATAATAATAATAATAATAATAATAATAATAATAATAATAATAATAATAATAATAATAATAATCGTATGGCCTCAGCTACCGTGTGCAGACATTTCGATTTGACGCCATCTGGCTGTCTGCTCGTCAATTTCGACGTTCCGTTTTACTCTAGGCCCACTAGATGACAGACAGAGTAAACCGGATCTCTCTTGGGCGTCTATGGCTGAGATTTAATTAATTTTGTCGGGTAAATACCAAATGGTCCGCCTCTGTGGTGTAGTGGTTAGCGTGATTAGCTGCCACCCCCGGAGGCCCGGGTTCGATTCCCGGCTCTGCCACGAAAATTTGAAAAGTGGTACGAGGGCTGGAACGGGGTCCACTCAGCCTCGGGAGGTCAACTGAGTAGAGGTGGGTTCGATTCCCATCTCAGCCATCCTGGAAGTGGTTTTCCGTGGTTTCCCACTTCTCCTCCAGGCGAATGCCGGGATGGTACCTAACTTAAGGCCACGGCCGCTTCCTTCCCTCTTCCTTGCCTATCCCTTCCAATCTTCCCATCCCTCCACAAGGCCCCTGTTCAGCATAGCAGGTGAGGCCGCCTGGGCGAGGTACTGGTCATACTCCCCAGTTGTATCCCCGACCAAGAGCCTGAAGCTCCAGGACACTGCCCTTGAGGCGGTAGAGGTAGGATCCCTCGCTAAGTCCGAGGGAAAAACCGAACCTGGAGGGTATACAGATGATGATGATGATGATGAAATACCAAATGTATCACCAGAGATCTTTTACATGCCGACATCATACGACATGGAGTGTCGAGTGGACTTTTTTCCGCCCTTCAAAAATCCGACTACCTCTGCCGGGTTTAAACCCGCTATCTTGGGATCCGGAGGCCGACACTCTACCACGGATCCACAGAGGCAGCTGTCGTCACCGATTGATGAACATTATTATGAAGTATAAAAATATTTATGTTAAAATTCCCACACTTTATTATACTAAATTGAATCACATATAAATAAAGTAAGATACAAAATTTCAAACTCCAATAAATTATATACTTTAAATTCAAGTATGTTCTTTAAACATCCCCTATATCATTTCCAAACAATTTCAAATACGATAGTGATAGTGGTAGTAGTAGTAGTAGTAGTAGTAGTAGTAGTAGTAGACTTCAGGAGAGTTCCGTGAAAGCCCGTGACGTGACGGAAAGTTACAGTTAAACAAGCCATCTTCGTAACGACAATGACGGCACATTGTACCATATTGTTTGTACTCCCAGGTGAACTATTAAGGAGAGAGGAAACACAAGAGTAATACTCCATTAAGTTCTAACTTTTCAACATTATTGAAAGAGTGTACAGAAAATTTTAATATGAATGCTTTTACACTTCATGATAATACTCATCAATTCATTAAAATAGGTAATAAATATTATTAACAGTCTGATTTGATAGAATCTGATTATGTTATTTCAAGAACTAAGTATGTCATCCTGTTTTCAAATAATGTACCTTTTTCACCTATAATCTGTTATTTAATGTTTTCTTTTTCAGGTAGACAAATGGCTTCCACTATAAGAAAACAACCACCACCATCACTAAACTCATTACTAGGGCTCGGATGTTTAGGAAAAGTCATATTTTTTCTTTGTCTCCATTTTCTTGCCTGATTGGATTTTGGTGCATTTCAGGTGATTATCGTTAAAATTGAGTGATTTTTAATTGTCATATAAATGAATATTTTGGCTATTTTTTGCCATAAGGTCATATTTTGAGCTATTTTTGTAGAAACGGAATATTTCGGTCATAATTCGACGGTTTGACGACAGCTATAGCTGTGAAAAATCATCTTCAACTTATCGAATGTCAACCAGCATTCACAAAACTGCTTCTCGGCACCACATCTGCAGTTAATACAAGTGGTATAACTCCGCCTCTTCTATCGACATTGCGCAGGAATTGTTTTCCAACAGTTTATCAGAAATTCTGGCCATATATTAAGTCGAACTTTGGAATCATATCGAGTGCAATTACTCGTTTAGAAGCTGCTAGCTTAGAAATTCATGCAAGTATTGAAATTGTGAGAAGTGTTGAACTTTGAGTACAACAATCACATGGACTTTTAAAATGTTGTATGATCTGATAATCTTAGCGAACTTAGTACTTTATAGCTACCTACGTATGGATTCACAAATGTTTGATAAGTGAAGGAAGGATAATAGACTGTGAATAACTGCTAAACATATATATTCAGAAAATTTATATGAAAGTAAGAATAAAGAATTTAGTTAACAAATATGTATTAAAGAAATTGCTGTTTCAACTTATAATTTATTTTAAAATTGCCATATTTAGATTAATCATTTTTGGGTCATATTTTGTAATTTTTACTTCATATTTCGTCACTTTTGAGGCCACATTTGCTTGCTTTTTTGGTCTATTTTTACGTCTTAAACATCCGAGCCCTGCTCATTACTATGTCAACGGAACAATAATTCCATATCAGTGATGCTCGCCGTTAATGAATATGATAAGAAACAATCTAAATTATTAAAAATATCTGTAATAATAGTACGAATGGTAAAATTTCAAATTAGGCCTATATAAGAGATCGTAATTGCATTTTTATATGGATTCTACGCAGGATCTGCTCGTCTCTGAAATCTTCTACCACCTGAAGTAAAACTGGATCCTTTTCCTAACTTCCTCCACACAGTAAAGAAAATGTTTATATAAATAGAAACCCGAATGTGACGTACATAACTTGTATACATTAGAATTTCGAGAATGATGTGTGTAAGAACAGTTTAATGTCTGCGAATATGTGTGTGTTCGGGTGTGGGAGAGGTTGTGAATGAATGTGTATTCAGGAGTATGAGTGAGGATATAAATGACTGGGTATTCTTACCCTAATATGTATAGCAAAAATCAAGATAATTATGATTCTAACAGTACATTGTTTGGAGTGAATATGTAAAATTGTCTACACATATGTAAATATTCAATAGATTTTACGTAAACGTATATGAAAAGGTGTACAGAGAATTTTAATATGAATGCTTTTACACTTCATAATAATGCTGAGAGAATTAAACAAAACGTGTGAACAATATGGAATGAGCATAAACAAAAAGAAAACCAAATTCATGATACTTGGAGGTAAAGGTGAAAAAGCGACAATCAAGATAGGGGGAGAAATTATTGAACAGGTGAATAAGTTTAAGTATCTTGGAAGTATTGTGACTGAAGACCTTCACTCTATAACAGACATAAAAGCTCGAATTGCCTTAGCCAAGGAAAGCTTGAACAAGAAGAAAAAACTGCTTTGTGGCCCGCTAGAGAAAGATCTGAGGAAGAGACTTGCAAGGTGTTACATATGGAGTATAGCTCTATATGGCGCTGAAACATGGACATTAAGGAAGGAAGAACAGAGAAGAATAGAGGCATTTGAGATGTGGATTTGGCGAAGAATTGAAGGTGTAAAGTGGGAAGATAAAATGTCAAGTAAGGAAGTTCTGAAGAGAGTGGGGGAAGTGAGGAGCATGCTGACCGTAATCAAAAATAAGAAGAAAAACTGGATAGGGCATAATCTAAGACACAACACTTTACTACGAGTAGCAATTGAATGGATGATAAAAGGAAAACGGAGAAGAGGAAGGAGACGATGTCAGTTATTAGACAGCATTAGAAAAAGAAAGGAAGATTATGGAGAAGTGAAGAAAAGGGCACAAGATCGAGAGATATGGAGGTCACAGCTATGATTGGACCTGCCGAATGGCAGAACAACCTATGATGATGATGATGATGATGATGACACCTCATGATAATATTAATCCATTCATTAAAGGTAATAAATAATATTAAAAGTATGATTTGATAGAATCTGATTATATTATTTTAGGAACGAAGTATGTAATTGTTTTTAAATAGTGTACCTTTTTCACGTATAATCTGTTATTTAATGTTTTATTTTTCAGGTAGACACTTCCGTGTGTGGGCGGCTTGTCCTACATTGTACATGCAGAATTTAAGGAAAATAATTAATAATCTACAATGTTTGTTATGTACTAATTTTAGATAGAGCTAATATTTGCAGAGAAGTTTAGAAGTTTGTGAATAATCATAAACATCACCGTTATTATTCCTCGAATGGTGAAATTGCTTTCAAGTCTTAATTTTGAGCATCCGTTAGTGCATACATCTTTTTTCAATATAACATACATTACCCGATATACTTGAAATTTTATTTTTTGAAGACTCTAACCAATATTATTTGCCATTGTATACTAATCAAATAAAACACAGCTTATTGCACAACCTGTATATCTTTAATTTCAGTCTGATTGGTATTCGACTGTCACAAACTACACCTGAGTTTTATTGCATTCTCTTCTGGAAGACATTTATCCTTCTTCACACTCCATTGATGATGTCTCCCTCGCTCTGCGGGCAAGACTCAAGGTACTTGAAGCTATTAGCCCTTAGATAATTCTTCACATCTGACTAGGATTGTGCCGTCACTTGTGTTCAGTTCATGTTTAGGACGGAAGCAATTTAATGAGAGATAATGGTTTCGTTGCTCGACTTAATATTGCGATTCTCCTCGGGTACAGTCTCCGAGCATGATAGAGTTGCTGAATAAAATTATTTAACTTTCCGTTGGTTGGGGGGGGGGGGGAGTATGGGTGCGAGGCTAACTTTTCCTTTGTGTTTTGTACAGTTATAATACATTGAACTTAAAAACTATTGAGTCTTAGCATAGCTACTCGTTGGGGTTTCAGATGTGAGGTAAGGTTGTAAGGTGGGGAAGCATGGCCATCAGTGACTGTCAGGACCGAGTCAAGATCTACCGTCGCTTTAATGAGCGGTGCGCTGACCCTCAACCAGTGGCGTTATGAAATCAGGTTCGACCAACAAAGCCTTCTGTATGCCACGAATGATAAGGTTGGATTCACAACACACATATACACTTCGTTAGAAATCGTCCCGCGCCCTTCTCACGTCTTCTTTCTTTCCTTCATTCGTTTATTAATCAATCAATTAATTAATTAATTCATTCATTCATTCTTTCTTTCTTAATCCGTTTACCCTCCAGGGTTGGTTTTCCATCGAACTCAGCGAGGGATTCCATCTCTATCTCCTCAAGGGCACTGTCCTGGAGCATGAGAGCTTGGAGAGGGGGTACAACTGGAGAGGAGACCAGTACCTCACCCAGGCGGCCTTACCTGCTATGTTGAACAGGGGCCTTGTAGGAAAAGGTGGGGGGAGAGATCGGAAGGGATAGACAAGGAAGAGAGAAGGAAGCAGCCGTGGCCTTTAGTTACCGTCCCGGCATTTGCCTGGAGGAAAAGTGGGGAAACCATGGGAAACCATTTCGAGGATGGCTGAGGTGGGAATCGTTACCCCCTTCTACTCAGGTGACCTCCCGAGGCTGAGTGGATCGCGTTCCAGCCCTCGTACAACCTTTTCAAAATTCGTGGCAGATCTGGGAATCGAACTCGGGCCTCCGGGAATGGCAGCTAATCACACTAACCACTACACCACAGAGGTGGACTTCACATCGTTTTACAAAACAAAACTTGATAACAATTGACTAATACGTTCCGATACTGAGGCAGACACTCCGAAATACAGACAGGTAGGCCTACTCCACACGCTCAGTGACGGTCACTTCACGTCGTGGTTACAAGGTCGTGAATCTAACTTGCAACCCTGGTGTATGTTGTGGAACTACCTTCAGAGACTTAAACCACAAATTCTTTACCTGCAGAAGATATCAAAATCAACAAGAGACATTCATGAAATCAACCGGCAATCATCAACAGCAGTTCCCGACGTACACGACTACACATTTTACTTCATAACATAGAAATATATGTTTAGCTGTTATGCAATAACTCAGAGACACTTATCTTGAAATTTAGCCCTATCTGGACAACTATTGAGCAGATTCCGATATCACACTTTTCTGTTCCGGTCGAATGGCGGGATATACCCGACAGCTGATTCCAAGGCAAAATGGAGCACTGTTGAGAGATGTTTGAAACAGATCTTTAAACAAGAATGATTGACCGTCGACAATTAATGAAGAAGATTGGCTGAATGGAAAGCCTCATTTTACTCCAACCCTAAAGAAAACAGCAGATAATGTGCTGTGTGTAGCAGCAGTGACCAAAAAAAAAAAAATGTGGAAGAAGGGAAACAGTGTTTTATGCAACACCTACGCCAGGAATCCTATAATACATCCTGGGATTTATTTTGAAAAATACCACACAGAAAATAAACACAAATAAGAAATGGACAGATTGACAACTGTACTAACATATCTGTTTCCTCAACAGTGCATATTCACTATAAAAACAAATAATTCTTCGTATATCAACCTTTGTAGATCAATGTTATGCTCACATACAATTTTGTAGGAAAAGAAATACTATACCCGTAATTTTAAAAGAAGTGTTTTAACAGACAGGACTGGAGGGAGGAGCATTACATGAGCCATAGCACGCTGTTACCATATTCCTGCATTCTTTTCTCCTTCCCTCGCTTCCGGCTCACTTGTTCGTTCATACCACTATGTTCTGATGTACGTATGGAAACTCCAAGCAGCACGAGCTGGCCAACAGTCTTATCACCATGGCAACCGTTGTGGGTTTGCCCACATTTCCATGGCAACCATATCCTCCTACTCTCTTCTCCCCGGCAGGCAGTAACAGGACCTCCCATCAAGAACTGTCAGAATGCATCTTTCAATATTACGACTATGGTGGGCTGCAGGATGACATGAAAAAATATTCATCCATAAAGGGTTAAATATCTCCCAATATCAGTGTTAAATATTAGTGTGAAATTTATTTTACAGTCTGAAACTAATTAACTCGTAGTTTCTCTTTTGTTTATTTCGCTTTTACTTTCAGACTCTGCATCAGTAGAATTCTCTAAATCTAAATACAAAATAAATATAGCTGCCTACATTGTTTAAACGTCAATTGCGAGAAAGAGGACAGCACTAGCCGCCAGCATCTTGGAGTAATTTGTGCATCCATCTGATGAGCCCAGTGACACTCTTGGGTGAAACGCTGGTAATTTATCGATGGAAAAACCTAGTGGGTTTGAACGCTAATAAAATATTATTATTATTATTATTATTATTATTATTATTATTATTATTATTATTATTATTATTATTATTATTATTATGGCATCATTATTATCATCGTCGTCCTCATTGGCAATCACTTAAGAGTGAGTTTGATGATCTTCCTAGTGTTCCTATTGATGTGTCTTCAGATCGCTGATCAGTCCAATCCGTGAGCTGCATACTCCACCACAATGCTAACAAACTTATGTTGAGGAGCCTGTTGGTAGTTGGCCATTTCTCGTCAGGACATCCCTACTGTATATTTTCTCCAAATGCGCTGTTCCGTTGCAATACGACGTCTCTGCTCTTCAAAACCCGCTACTCCTTGATGGACAGTGTTTCTCCAAGCCGATCGTTCCAGAACATGCACTTCCCAGTTGTCGGTATCAGTGTTACATTTCTTCACGGTAGCTTTGATATAGTCTTTATACCTCTGGCTTCTAATAGGGCGGTGATCCTTACTTATTTCAGAGTAAAGTACTAGATGACTGGACATTCGAACTGTGTCCAACACACCGTAGCCGATGTCGGGCTAGCATCGCCTCTATGCTTATATTACCAGCTTCCTCCAGAACGCTTATATTCGAGCATTTATCCTGCCAAGTAATTTTCAAGATACTTCTGAGACATCTTTGATGGAACTTCTCAAATATTTTTATGTGGCGTCTGTATGTTGTCCATGTCTCACATACCTCTTCATCATATACTTACCGAGCTCGATAGCTGCAGTCGCTTAAGTGGGGCCAGTATCCAGTAATCGGGAGATAGTAGGTTCGAACCCCACTGTCGGCAGCCCTGAAAATGGTTTTCCGTGGTTTCCCATTTTCACACCAGGCAAATGCTGGGGCCGATTCCTTCCCACTCCTAGCCCTTTCCTGTCCCATCGTCGCCGTAAGACCTATCTGTGTCGGTGCGACGTAAAACAAGTAGCAAAAAAATTATATACTATTATGCCTTTCAGCGTTCAGTCTACAAGCCCCTATGAATTTACTGAACGCCACCGCAATCCTCAATTTGTGACTAGTTCGGTGGCCTCTTTCAGTCCTATAGGCTAGCTCTTATATTTAAATCATTAGAAACTGTGTCTAACCATCGTCTTTTTGGTCTTCCTCTACTTCTCTTGCCCACTGTGACCGAGTCTATTGTACTCTTAGGCAACCTATCTATTATTATTATTATTATTATTATTATTATTATTATTATTACGATATAATATTTGCTTAGAGAAGGTTGAGAAAATTTCGTGAGAAAACAACATTCCAGTAAACTACTGTCAACACTTGGACTCAAACCTGGGACTCACTTACTGTAGGCTCCCAGTCCTACTCCGGGGATGGGTGACAAGAATATTGGGCGGGACACATAACTCTTATCTTGCTCATGAGACAATCGCGTAACGTTAACATCACCGGAACACGACATTTATGGCCTCTCTTGAAATCAAGCAGGAAGTAGCGGCAGATGCTTTGTGCGTGAGAATATACGGGCATCGGAATATCGGAGAAGATTAGTCAGCATTGCGTCATCACTGTAAGGTTCAATACACTCTTTGTCTGACACATAGTCGGTTAATGAAACCTTTTGAAACACATTCTTCAGTAATTAATTCCTAATACTGTACATCTTCCTGAAAGAAGAATATTTGATCCAGATGTTTACATTATGTAGCTCTAAATCGTAACTTATTAGTAAGGACCGAATTCTTATGAAATTGTGTTCCATTCCTTGCAGAGAAATGAAAATGAAAACTTTCGGCGAATTGCGGTTCTCGTATGGATATACGTGTGTTCCATTTTTCATATACACAGTAATATTAGGTATTTCTACAAAGTGTGAAAGTAACAATTGTGTACTTATCAAGGTAGTCATTCAAAAAAATAGTGTCAGCTAGTTTAATGTTCAGGCTATAGTACAATAATTGGCGAATTTCGTCTCATATGGAATATATTTTAATTTGTAAAGTTCCTTCAAAATTTAAATTGAAAATAATAATAATAATAATAATAATAATAATAATAATAATAATAATAATAATAATAATAATTTTTGTTTGTTCAACCCTTGTCCCGTTCCGCTACGGGTCGGGTATGAAATGAGATGAATCTGTCGTGGCGTTTTTTTGTGGGCGGATGCCCTTTCTGACGTCAGCCCCATCAGAGGAGTCAGTGATGGTGGTGGTGGTGATTATTGCTTTAAAAGGAAGTACAACTAGGCAACCATCCTCTATATAACACTAAGAGAATAAATGGAAAGGGTCCGAAATTTCAAAAAATTAAGGTATCGGCCAAAGAAAGACAAGAGCCACGAAGGGCGTGAAAATGAAAGACTCCCTAGGCCTAGGGAAACTAATACCGTCGGGTTAGGAAAAGAACAAGAGTTGACCAAGGGAGGTCGGTTAGGATAGATGAAAGTGAGGAACCTGGCACAAGTAAGTGGAAGCAATGCCAGGACCCGTCTAAGGGCCCCGTGGTCGCCAACCCACGCTCCAAAATTCAGAGCCCCTGAGGCCCCTTGTAGTCGCCTGTTACGACAAATGAAATTAATGACATGGTATATGATAATGGAAAGGGAGGGGGTGAAACCCGGTGCTGTCACGTAGCCTACTCCTGTCGAATAACACCAAGGGGTCTGCTCAAGGCTTAATGTCTCCATCCGACGGACGAATTTAATCCAGCCTTTTGGCACGCAATCTAGTGATTGGAAATTGTATACCACCACTTCCCCTACCCTGCCAGGCAACACTTTAATACTGAAAATTTTGTCGACCAATGGGACTCGAACCCGCTAACTACGGTGTCGTACCGTTTAGACTCCAACGCCTTAACGATCATGGTCACCAGGTGGGCTAATAATAATAATAATAATAATAATAATAATAATAATAATAATAATAATAATAATCAAGTCTAGCTCGAGCGGTCGAGGAGAGAGGTCGTGTAGAGTAGTGCGTGCGGTGAATATGGTTGGCATCGAGCAATACCGGGCCGCTATTGGCAAATGGCAGGCGAAACGGAAGAAGGAGAACAAGAATGGATTGGTGATAAGTAAGGTCGGATTAAAAATGAGTGAACGGTGCTGGTAGTGGCAGTGGTAGCGGTGCTACTGGTTATTGGGGGTGGGGGGTGGAATTAAACCCAGGCCCAAATACCAGTGGAAAATATAACACAGAGGATTTGGCCGCACTCAGGGTGGTTGTGAGTGAAGTCATGCAGGAGAAATGCCAGTGGGAGAAAGTGCAGGAAATAAAGGACATGATGGAGGAGCAGAGAAAGGAGATAGGCAACAAGAAGAAATGGCTGGAAACGAGGACGGAGGAATCAAGCAGAAGAGTTGACAATAATGAGAAATAAATCGAGTTATTGAGAGGGGAAGTGAAATATTTGAAAGAGGAGATGACGAGGATGAAGAAAGAAGGGGAGGAGTACAAGCAGGAGAGATGGAAGAAAGGCATATTTATATATGGAGTTGAGGAAGATGTGAGGGAGGACAAGTTGGAACTGATAGGCAAGGTGATCGAAGTTATACGTGATACAATGAAGATAAATTTCAGTAGTGATGACATAGACGATGTAGAGAGAATTGGTAAAACTAAAGGTCGGAGGCCAATTAGGGTAAAATTTTTATCTACCCTAATGGCAGAAATTGTGGTAGGTAACAGTAAGAATTTACAGGGACAGAAAATAAGGGTGAAAAGAGACATGGGAAGAGAAGGAAGTGAAAATATGAGGATTTTGAATAGGCACCTATGGAGAGCGAGGAACCAGGGGCTAAAGGCCCGAATAAGAGGTCTGAGGTTGGAGGTGACAAACGGGCGATGGGTTAGAGTACATTCAGTGACAAAGCTAAAGGAGATGGACGAAAACGAGAAGGTTGAGGGTGGTGAGATGACAAGGCAAGATGGGAAAAAGAAAGAAGAAAAGAAGAGGAGGAGAGACGTGGCAGGAGAGGAGAGCATCTCAGAAGAGAATGGGCAGTGCAGCCGGGAGGCAGAAGATCAAGATAGTGAAGTGGACGGTGAGAGTAAGCAGCAAGAAACTGGGAGAGTAGAGTGTAGTGTTGCAGTGAGCAAGAAAGGACAAGGGAAGGTGGATTCAGAAGTCCAAAATAGTGAGGGGGTGAGTGGGGGTGAGCAGCAAGAATCGGTGAGAGCAGGGTGCAGTGGTGTAGTGAACAAGAAAGGACAAGAGGAGACAGATCGACAGGAAGGTAAAAAAATTATGAGTAAAGTCAGAAGTAGGAGCTTAGAAGACATATGGGGAAAAGTACGTAAAGGGATGTAGGATACAGAGGACATGGAACGGTATAGGTTGGTTAAAGAAGGAGGAATGGAGACGAGGGATGAGACGTCGATAACTACTAGAAGTAAGAATAGAGGGGGAGACCTAGAAGGGAGGGAGGGAAAGTTATAACTATATTGGAAAATAGGATGTGTGAATATTGAGGGACTAAGGAACAAATTAGGAAACAAGAAAGTTCGGGAAGTAATTGAAAGTTTTGATGTTGTGGCACTCTTGGAGACGTGGCTGGAAACAGGGAGGGAGATTTCATGGAAGGGGTTTGTGATAAAATATAAATATAGAAGAAAAGAGAGGAATAAGGGACGAGCACCAGGAGGGATGATAGTTCTAATTAGGGAAGAAATTAGTGAAAGAGTAGAGGATATAGAGACCGATATGATGGAAACCATATGGTTGTGATTGAATATGGGAGGGGGTGAGGGAAGGAGGAAGAAAATAAATCTAGCTTTTGTTTACTGCCACCCTAGTAATTCAGCATATACAAATAAATATTTTTTTTAAAGAGTTATTGGTAGGTATTGGTAGGATAAGGGGAATGTTTCCAGGTGAGGAGGATATGTTGTTATTCGGGGATTGGAACGCGAGAATAGGGGAACAGAGCCCAGTTTATAGTAGGGAGGATGGAATGTGTTTGTTGGAAAGTAGAAGGAGTGAGGACAAAATTACAAATAGTTATGGAGAGAAGCTCCTAGAGATGTATGCTGTGGGAAATTTGTATATTCTGAATGGGTGGATAGAGGGTGACAGGACGGGGAAATTGACATATGTTACTGAGAAGGGTGGTAGTGTGATAGATATGGTTTTAAGTTCGGAAGGGATGATTGAGGAAGTTGTAAGAATGGAAATAAGAGACTGGATTGAATCACACCATTTCCCGGTGAGGGTTATGCTGAAAAGGGGGGAAGAGAAGTGTACAATGAAGGAAGATGAGACAAATGATAAACGTGGGAGTGGTTATAATAAGTATAAATGGACAGAGAAGGTGGGCCGGGATTGGAATAGGGTAGTAAAAGAGGAGTTACAACTCCTGAAATATGGGTGGGAAGGGGCGTTAGAAGAGAATAATACTGATAAAGCCTTGGAATTGTTGCTACATCCAATAAAGATAATAGCGCAGAAGGCGAAAGCTAGAAAGGGAAATAAGAAAGAGGGAGAAGACTGGTTTAATAGGGAGTGTAAAGGAATGCGGAGGAAGGTGATGGACGCGTTAGGAGAATATAGAAGGAAAGGTGGGAGTCAAGAAAGGGAGTTTTTCTGTAGATTGAGGAAGGAGTATAAAAAGAAAATTTGTGAGACAAAAAAGGCGTGGTTAGAGGAACAAATGGAAGCCATAAATAATGACTGCAAGACAAATAATTTTGAGAGAGTTAGGGATAAGATTAATAAAATTATTAAGGGTGGAAGGAATATAGAGAAAACGAGTATTGAGGAAGTGCAATGGATCAGACACTTTGATGAATTACTAGGGAATAAGGGGGATGAAAGATGGAGAGGTTCGGGAGAAGAAGTAATTTGGAGGAATAGGAGAGTGGCAATTTATGACCTGGATAAAGAAATCACAAGGGAGGAAATCCTGAGAGTGATAAGCAGAGCCAGAGCAAAGTCGGCCGGGGGGTGTAATGGTATAAATAACAAGTTTTGGAAGGAAATTAGCAAAAATGAGATAATGATAGAGGGCATGGTTAAACTATTCAATAGGATACTTGAGGGAGGTAATTACCCTAAAGAATGGGAAACAGGAATTATATGCCCTATATACAAGGGGAAGGGTAGTAGGAACAATGTGAACAGTTATAGAGGTATATCTCTGTTGGATTCTTTGAGTAAAATATATACTGGGGTCTTAGCGAACAGAATAAGCGGGTGGGCGGAAGAAAATGAAATTTTGACAGATTACCAAGGGGGATTTAGGAAAAAGAAAAGAACAGTAGATAATATAATGATAGTAAAGACTATTCTAGAAAAGTATAAGAATATGGCTAGAAGTACGGTTTATGTAGCAGCAATAGATTTTGAGAAAGCTTTTGACAAGGTGAATAGAGAGGCCCTATTAGAGAAATTAGGCAGGCTAGGGATTTCGGAGAAGATGTTGAGGGCAGTGGAAGGAATATATAGGGTTGTCAGGTTTTGTGTAAAATTGGGAGAAGGGAAACTGAGTGGACCATTAGAGTCCAAGGTGGGTTTAAAACAAGGATGCAAGTTATCGCCAATACTGTTTATTTTATTTATCAACGATATTTTAGAGGGGTTTGGGGCAGAAAATTGGGCTGTGCCAGTAATTAATGGTTTAGAAATACCAGGACTGATATTTGCGGATGATGTGTTATTGATGACGCTAACTTCAGGGGCGATGAATAGGGCCTTAAAGTCAGTGACGCTATTTGCGAGGAAATGGGGATTGAGAATTAATGGAAATAAGTCTAAAATATTAGTGGTCCAGGTGGACAAAAGAAGAAAGATAGAAGGTAATTGGCTAATTCAGGGAGAAAGATTGGAACAGGTAAGGAAGTTGGAATATCTAGGAGTTATTTTTAATGATAAGGGAACTTGGAGTGACCAGATCAAAAGGGTGAAATATAGAGGATTGGCAGCCTTAGCCGCAGTCAGAAATTTGCTAGTCAAATACCCGGGGATCAGTTATAAAACACTGAGACTCGTGTTCAGGTCGGTAATCGTTGGGAGGGTATTATACGGCTCAGAAGTTTGGGGGCTGGATGAGAAAAGAGAGGAACTAAGAAGGATTGTTAGTAGTTTTGCTAAGTTAGTAATGGGCTTACCGAGGTATACAGCAAATGTAGGGGCGGAATTAATGTGTGGGGAGGATTTGGAATCAGAGGGTGTGAAAAGAATAGTTAGATACTGGATGAATTTAAAAAGACAGGAAGGTGGGAGGGTATTACAGGCAGCGTATGCACAGCAATGTAAGAGCATGTATAAGGGTGGATGGTTAGAAAAAATAAAGGGATATTTGGAGAGGATAGGATTAGGACACCTGTGGGGGGAGGTTTGGTCGAAGACAGAAGTGAGAGGGATGAATTTACTGGAAAGGGGAATTAGAGATATCCATAGGCAGAAATTATTGGTACCGAGCTCGATAGCTGCAGTCGCTTAAGTGCGGCCAGTATCCAGTATTCGGGAGATAGTAGGTTCGAATCCCACTGTCGGCAGCCCTGAAAATGGTTTTCCGTGGTTTCCCATTTTCACACCAGGCAAATGCTGGGGCTGTACCTTAATTAAGGCCACGGCCGCTTCCTTCCGACTCCTAGCCCTTTCCTGTCCCATCGTCGCCGTAAGACCTATCTGTGTCGGTGCGACGTAAAACAACTAGAAAAAAAAAAGAAATTATTGGGGGAAAGCAGACTAAGAAATTCGCTGACTGTTTTGACGAAAATAGAGGAGATATCAGGGTTGAATATTAGATACGTCGATAGGTCAAAACGGTATGGGATGATGTGGTGGCTTTTAGGTTTGCAAAGGAATACAGGGTGGATACAGGGGAGGGATAAGACAAGGTGTGTACTTTGCGGAGATGTGAATGATGATTTTCACTTGCTAAGAGACTGTGAGGTAACGAGGGGGTTAAGACATGGATTATTGAGTGCCGAGAATCGGGAAATATCGGGGAGAGGGGATGAGAACGCAATCCTGAGTTGGATTATTAAACAATGGGAAAAAGGGGGTGAATTGAACAGGTATTTTTGTGCGACAAAAAAGGCCTGCGAGAGTAAAATGAAGGAGAGTGAGTTAGAGGGTGGGCAGGGGAATAGGGGGGTGGAATAGTTATGTATATAAGGGAAGGGGATAGTATGATAAAATTCTAATGGATTAGGGAATATAGGGACCGAGTACTTAGTTATGAAGAATACAGGATTGCATGGTCTGTTTGTTTTAAAGCTAGCTGGAATGCAAGTGCTGAAATGCTGAGTGTTGTTGTTTGATTTATTGATTAGGTGTAGGTCAGGAACAATAATGTGACGCAAGTACAGAGCACAATAAGGACACTGGATGAATATTTTTGAACATTGAGTGAGTGACTGCTACAGCTAATGACTGCTAGAAGAATATTATATTATTCTTATTATTATTATCCTTATTATTATTATTATTATTATTATTATTATTATTATTATTATTCTTTATTATTTATTTTACTCTGCATGTGAACATGTATAGGGGCGAAGTCGCCTGTTATGTTCAATAAATGTATGTATGTATGTAATAATAATAATAATAATAATAATAATAATAATAATAATAATAATAATAATAATAATAATAATAATGGCGTAGGCCTATGACTTCCGGAGAGGCCTGGTAAAAGTGTTTCAATTCGATAACAAAAGATGGCCTGCACGTTTAAGAGAATGGCGTTTTACCTAGAACGAAGTCTTATGGTGAAGACGAGACACACACACCGAGCCAGAAAAAACAGCCAATGAAAAATAAAGTCCGCAACCAAGCCGAAGATCGAACCCGGGACCCCTCGGAACAAATGCGAGCACGCTACCTAGTTAGCCATGGAGCCGGACAATTGAAAACTAAGCTGAGGCTGTACCTTAATTAAGGCCACGGGTGCTTCCTTCCCACTTCTAGGCCTTTCCCATCCCAACGTCATCATACGAGCTATCTATGTCGGTGTGACGTAAAACAAATTGTAAAAAAATTAAAAAATTGAAAACTAATGTATTGCCATGATTAATATTATTTACAATTTGTTTTACGTCGCACCGACACAGATAGGTCTTAAGGCCACACCGGGACAGGAAAGGCCTAGGAGTGGGAAGAAAGCGGCCGTGGTCTCAATTAAGTACAGTCCCAACTTTTTTCTGGTGTGAAAATGGTAAACCACGGAAAGCCATCTTCAGGGTTGTCGACAGTGGGGTTCGAACCGAATAATAATAATAATAATCATAATAATAATAATAATAATAATAATAATAATAATAATAATAATAATAATAATAATAATAATGTATTATTATTAATTTCCTTTATTATTGTCCTTTGTTTTAATTTTGTATTACAACCTAGTAACGTCTCAGATTTTAGAAGTGTATGAATTCACTATTCATATTCACTATTATGTCGCTCTGTTGCATTATTAACTATATTTTATTTTTGTCATTATTTCGCTTGCGTACTCTCCGTAATATGCAATAAGAAAAAGTCCGAGTCGGCTGCGTGTTACAGCCGTGTAGCTGTCAGTTTGCATTTTAGAGATAGTGATCTATAACCCCACCAACGAAAGCCTTGAATATGGTTTTTCTGAGAGTTATCATTACCAGGAAAATGCAATGCTGGGGCTATATCTTAGTCAAGACAATGGTCGCTGCCTTCCAGGCCCTAGCCCATTTCTATTCTATCGTCACCGAAAACATATCTGAGTTTGCCCGACACGGAACCACCAACAAAATGTTAATTATCACAAAAAATAAATATAAGCACTTGGCCCGTTTAATATTATTTTTATAATATTATATACGATGATTGAGGCATAAGTCTTGTCAACTATTTTTTCCTCACATTTGCATGGTGCTAACATGCAACGGTCATATGACATACATACTGCATGAACACGGCACGAGATGGCGTGTGTTTAACAGCTACCCCACACAGGGCGATGGGACTGCAGTAGTGAGTCAGGTTCCGTACAGAATGGATGAGAAGAAGCAAGAACAAGTGAGAAGTACTGGAACTCACCGGACTTGTCTCCATGGTATTTTGACTTCATAGCCAGACTGAGCATCAGCGGAAAAAGAAAATTATCTTATTGTATATAACGAAAAGCATGCTACTGTAAGTTAATTTATCATAATAGAAAGCACATTCTTTAATGTACAATATCCCTTATAGAACAGCTATTTCCACACTTATGCCTGTAAACAGACAAAAGTTGGCAGATGAAGCCTTTATGTTCAGGAAATATTTAATAATCAAATATCTGCCTTATCATGCTAATTCTGTAATGTTAGCTACATCAATACCGAAAGGAGTTTCAGTCAGCTTCTTTGACTCGACAATTATGGAATCGAAAGAGCGCCGACTTACCGAGGTTCATATGAGGAAATGGGAGATACACAACCCCATCATACCCTACCATAAAAAATATATAGGATTACTGGCTGCGGGCAGGGGAGCTATATCTAATAAGTTTGCCGAGTTTTTTGAACAATTTGGACTAAGACATACTCTTGTGAACGATTCCCTTTGAAAGGTCTTTTAAATATTATTCTTAAAAATCACCTGTGTAGCTGACAGTTTCGCTTCTCTTCAACAACAACATTTCACCCTTCAACGTTAATTACTTCACAAGCTTTGTCAATTAGGCAACTTATGATTGAAGGAAGCAGAATACGATTATATTAGAATTACATATTTTCATATCTTTGTTACTAATATAGTTTTCATCATTATCGTTACCTACATCCCAACGTAAGAATTTATTTTTATCCTTTGAAACAAATCACGTTTAAAACAATTTTCAGATATGTCCAATCATTTTCCATTATTTCCTCTGACTGTAAGGTGTCGAACAAAATAGCATTATATTTGCTCCGCAATTGATATAAAAATTATTAAAAGAATACATTTTACCTCATTATTATTTATAATACTTGAATGTTATATACGATTTTAATACAGAAAGTTACATGGAACCATTTAATATTAAACGGAACGTAATTTTTCCGTTGCAAAGTTCAATATTGTAATAAAATATTAAATTACTTCGTTAAAATCATGCATAGGGAGTAACTAATGTTATATACCTTCAATATTAACACACAGGTTTAAAAAATTAAAGCTATAGCGAAGAAATAATATTGATAAAATAGTCACTGATGTCTTAATATTTCATCTTCTTGTATTCTTAACTTAGCATAATTCTACATACAATCTTGTAACATTTAGCCAGCGATATCGTGACATTCAGAGCTTGAAAGTGATTTACAAATAAATAATGAAGTAAAACATTACTGTGTTTTCATCGAGTAATTTGTATATTGCCGTGTAGCCTATTTTGAAATAAAGGATCGTGATATCTTGACATGTGGATCTGGCAAAATAGTTTGGATTTTTTTTTCTGAATTCCTCATGCAATATGATATGACGTACACGCATATGAATATTGGTTGGTTTAAGTGTCCAAAATTATCCCCCGCCTATGGAAATCAGGAGAGCTATCGGGAACCAACGGGTGATTCATTAAAATTCTCCTCTGTGTATTCGATTAAAATGATAACGGACCAGAAGTTCACTGGCAGAGAGAGCGCTTTTTAAATGTTGAATAGAGCAGGCTATCATACTCGTGCCAGCTGTTCGACCGATAACTCTGTCAGTCGGATGACTGATGGATTCTCATGATCGCGTATTGACCAACAGGCCCGAAAAAAACGTTTAAAATATATATGTTATGCCAGCAGCATTACTGCATTTCCTCATTAACACACCGCACTGAAAGGGACTTCAGCACTGACCAACAACTTGTAGAGTGAACATAAATATTCATTGAAGACAGAAGTTGGTCATTGAAAGAAAACTAAAAAACTCAATTAAGTTGCAAATGATCGGTCTATGAGTCCGGAATACAATTCTGATAACAGTGTTTAAAAATATTGATTTCCACCCATTACAGTCTTTTGGAGCTATTCAGAAATTAACGACCGCTTTCTGTGTATACACATGAGATCGATGGTAGTTCACTCAAAGCCTGCTAAGATATTACTTTATTAATACCAAAGAGGAGTAACATAGAAGTTCATAATAAATGGGCTTTCGATTCGTCGTTTGGAGGTTTCGATAAAAGAATTTATTTTTGGAATATATGCACGACTATACAGGGTGGTAGTAAAAGCATGTGAACCGGGTATATATGCGTTACAGGATTGGTCGTAGCAATAAATAACTTGAAAAAATTAATTCGATATCTCACGTCGTTATTTTATTAGCGTCTGTATTTAGCCAATCAGATCGCTTTGCGGGCGAATCCAAATGGGCTTTGCGAGGTGATGTTGCTAATTCTGCACGTGAATTAAGAGTGGCTTGAGAGTTATTACGATAAATCAGCATCAAACACAAACATACCGTGGGTTTTAGCCGGTGTCAGCGTGGCGTAGGCCTACTTGCTACGGAGCGATCCTGTCATCCCGGAGTTCCTTGTTTCAATCCCTCCCCGGGCGGAGATTTTTCTTCGACTGGTGCTCTTAAGCCAGTCTCAAGTCACGTTCAGATTTTGCAACACCGCCTCACAAAGCACATTTGAGATCGCCCGCGAAGCGATCTGATTGGCTAAGTTCTTTCAAACGATTTATCAGTATGACCGACCCTCTAACGCTGATATACACTGCCCACGTTGTTTTCGATCACCCTGCATATTTTGTTGCCCCTCGAAATACAAGTAGTGTGTGACAATGTTGAGGGGAGAAATACCGACCCGCAGCACATGTATCGCTTAGAACGAAAATTTCTTGATATAGTTCATGCAATACTGAACCTTAGATGATAGAGTTCTAAGCTGAAATATATCACATAGCGGTTTTTCTAGGCGCAACGGCGACATAGAGGTTCATTATTTCAAAGTTATGCAACATAGGCGCGATACTTGTCGTGTAGAGACCTCACCACGTCCAGCCACAGTAGCGGAGTTACCTACAGCAACAGGCTGGCAACTGAGAGGGGTGATGTAATGTTAATATGTGAGACTTCAGCGGAGAGTCGGTTTGAATTAATTCCCTTAATTACTGGTCTCTATCTTTCAAATAATAATACGGTGTTTAATGTAGAAAAGAACTTCCACTCCAGCGGGTCTGTTATAACAATAACTAAGTCACAAACTGTGTTAATAGAGTAAAATCTATGAAACAGGAACTCTCTTGGAAATAATCCCTTCCAAATATCTGTCGCTGGCTTGATCTCCCGAATGAAATACCTGTTATTATCACCTGTGGTGGATGTTGAAGGGAAAATTGCGCATCAACAACCAACACACGAGAGGAGAACTACAGAAGATTATTCGACCAGTTATGACAAACACCTCACAAGCTGAGATTCACTGAGTGTATTCAAATCTCTCTAGCAGGTACCTACCAGAAGTGTTTAAGAGCTACGGGATGTAATTTAGAGCATTTCCTTTAATGCTGAGTAAGATTTCAGACTTTTAGTTACATAAGAAAGAGCTTTCTATGATAATCATTTGATGCTGAATAGCTCGCAGATACGACCAGTGTACGAGATGTGATACGGTAACTTGTCATGGCTTAAATAGTGGTGCTGCACAGTTGAGAAGTGTCTGTTCAAAACGTGCTATTTACAACCTCACGTACTGTAGTTGTGTAAAACGCAATGAAAACGTATAATACAAGGAACATGGAACATACCCATGATCGGGTAAGGTACTACTTTTAAAGAATTACATCTTTCTGGTCTGGATTGCTCATGACATTCGATAGTATTTAACTACTTAAATTCATGCGGACTAATTACTAAGAAGTATTTGAAGTGGAAATAGTACCTTTTGAATAAACACTCCTTAGTTTTAAAATAAAGATCATGTATTTATACGCCTGAGTCAATAAGACGGTCCATTTGAATTATCTTACGATTCATATAGACATTATGATTTCTTATTCCTAAATGGTATTCAGGAGCTCCTAACATAGTATGTTCTCCTTTTCCATAAATTATATTAATAAGGCAGATACTGATTCCAACTTTTTTTCTCGCTAAAAGTGATTATACAGGTTTTATGCACAAGCAGAACAATGTTAAATTAGGCAAATTTACCGGTGTCCTTGTTTATAACGGGATCAGTTCAGTATTCCAAACTATGCTCATTCAAACGTGGCTTGTATGTTGGATACTACGCAGGAGTAGGTCTTGGGAGAGAGGAATTAAGCCGCGTTTACAACGGCGTTGCTAACTCATGTTATTGTTGGTAACTTTTCAAGAAACGCTTGTGAATTTGTTACCAACAGATTTCCCACATTGTTAACAGGAATGTTGTTATCCACAAGAAGTCGGTAAATATCAAACAATCTCAGCAAGGTTGGTTGCTAACACATGTTAAGCCACAAACACACTTCACAGGAAGCGATGCTCTCGCACTCGCTGTCACTTGCGGATGATTACGTGATTGTGTGATGAGTAGTGGAGGACAGCAGGGGGTGCGGGGGAAAGAGTGGCGGTTCCTGGTTATTCGCATACTCGCAAGTACACACCCGAATTAGCTAATATGCATGGAATATATTTTTAAGGAAATAACATTCAAAAAACCACAAGCTTCCGATCATGCGAACTATGTTTACAACTTGCGCGTGCTCTTCCCAGTGCTATTGTCACATCTCATGAGAATGCTATTTCCTGGCAGAATCGCAATATCGGGTTCATGCGAGCGGTCCTCTGAGTTTGTGGAGCCAAAACTGCTAGTGGGGAGGAGGGGGAAAGGTAGTCTCGTAATTGACATTTGGAGACAAGGCTATGACTTGCGATAGGTTCTGTGCATGTGCTTTCACAAGTTGCAGTAGGTGGAGTAGGAACTGAAGACCACCACTGGCTAAAGTCACTATGCAGTACTTCTTAGAGGCCCTAATTGCTCACCCCCAGTATTATGGATTCCTCGCACTTGTTAAACCTGGCTATTTTTTTTTTTTTTGTTATGGCCTTCGTCCTTAGGACATTTGGACATCAACAATGTACAATTATTAAATTGTTACAGGAAAGATAAGAACAATTGGACAATAGGACAACAAGGTATAATACGTATGTAATGACAGGAAGGGCCTAGAACAGAGAAAAACAGAAGGAGAAACAACAAAAGAAAAACACACTCGAAATAAACACACTTTAGATATTTACACCAGTTTTCGTCGAGTATTTGGCAATTGCACTGTACACACGTAAATCTCTGGTTGCCAGTAACGACTGGGTATGTGTTGGAAAGAAAATACAAAGGTGCAGAAGGATGTCGAACAATTTTCTGTGTGATATGAGGTAGTTCTACTGCACTCCAAGATTATGTGGTTCACATCTCCTGTATTTCTTTCACTACACGGGCATTGTGCTGATCGGAGACCTCCAATCCTGATGAGGTGAGTGGGGAATGGAGCATGGTAACCACCATCGGGGGTCCACTGTTGCTCACGTCCGCATGTATTACCTACCGTTACCCTGCACGTGTCCCCCGGGTGGTGCTATGCGAGCAACTACGATCAAGATGAGACCGAACTATCATAAACGACCTCTCGGTCATGATAACCTATATTCGTCGAACAATCCTTCTAAGGACTATGAATTTCAAACACGGAAGATCGGCCCACAGATCAACATCTGCCAGTTTAACAACGGAGGCATTAGTAGAGCCAAGAGTGTGTATTTATCAAGCATTTTACAGAAGCACTCAGTTGACATTCTTGTACTACAGGAAACACATACAGAGAACACTGAACAGTTATTGGCAAGTGGAAAGATACCAGGATTTAAAATGATAGCAGCTCACGACCATGCTAAATACGGAATTGCCACTTACATTAGAAATAACATTTGCAACTACAGTACCCTACCAGTAAGCGATCATCCAACCTATTTCTCCACCTCAGTACAAATAGAAGACATCATGGTAACGAATATTTACAAGCCACCCAATGAAATATGGCCTGATCCCATTCCCATAATACCCTCTCATAATAACATCATCCTTGGAGATTTAAACAGCCACCATACATCTTGGGGCTATAAGCGAGATGATGAAAATGGAACTAAGGTCTCAGAATGGGCTGAAGTAAACAACCTGGCACTGATATATGACCCCAAAGATAAGGGAACGTTTCACTCTGGCCGTTGGAAATGTGACTACACACCAGACCTTTGCTTTGTCTCGCACAGTTTTATGTCACCATCTTGCCGTGTTAGGAGACAAGTGCTCAATAACTTCCCGCACAGCCAGCACAGACCCATAATCTACCAAATAGGAATTCAGATCCCAGTTATACAATCTACACCCAGACCTCGTTGGAAATTTCAGAAAGCAGACTGGGTTGCTTATGCCAAGTCTACTGATGCCAACATCAGATGGATTAAACCTGTCCCAGAGGACTACATGAGGTTTGTTGGCTTAATAAAATCAGCAGCAAAAACCTATGTTCCTAGAGGATTCCGTAAAGACTATATACCGGGATGGAGTGAAGAGTCCAGCAGACTGAGTAAGGAATTCGAAGAAAATAGCAGTCACGAGAAAGCAACAGATTTACTACAATCACTTGATCTTGCTAGAAAAGAGAAGTGGGTAAAGACTGTAAAAGACATGAATTTCACCCATTCCAGCAGAAAAGCATGGTCACTTATTCCGAAATTAGATTTCACATCCATACCACCAAAGCAACATTCCCCAATCAAGGTAGAAGCAATAGCAAATCACCTCGTTTCCACCTCTAAAACAACAAGGAATAAATTGACCACGAAATGGGTTAAAACTGAGCTTAAACAGGCAAAACGAGAAACACAACCGAACGCAACCTATTCACAACCTTTCACATCACAAGAGGTCGATGAGGGATTAAAATCACTCCGAAATGGCAAAGCTGCAGGACTAGATGGAATCTACCCAGAACTACTAAAAAACTGTGGTCCAGCTACAAGAAGATGGCTCGCTGCATTCTTCAGCTCCATACTTCAGTCAGGAAGACTTCCCCAATCTTCAAGAAGTCAAAAATTATTGCCCTTCTGAAACCAGGAAAGGATCCAACTCTCCCACAAAGCTATCGACCTATAGCTCTACTCTGCGTCACCTACAAGTTATTAGAAAGACTGATACTAAACCGAATAGCACCAGCCATCGAGGCATTTCTTCCAGTTGAACAAGCAGGATTTCGACCCAGCCGTGACTGCAGTGACCAAGTACTGTCCTTGACCACATATCTGGAGGTTGGTTTTGAGAAATTGAAAAGCGTCTCTGTCTTCTTAGATCTTACAGCTACATATGACACAGTCTGGAGGGAAGGTCTTATGCTTAAACTGATTAAAGCTGTTCCTTGCTTAAAAATTACTACACTAATTGACAGAATGTTAAGCAACCGACTATTTCAAGTTCACTCAGAACACAACAGAAGCAAATTCCACAAAGTCAACAATGGTCTGCCTCAAGGGTCGGTTCTATCTCCTACTCTCTTCAACTTATACATCCACGACTTGCCTGAAACAGCGTCCCGAAAGTTCATATATGCGGACGATATTTGCCTTACAATTCAACGACCCAACTTCGCAGAAGCTGAAATAGTTCTTAAACGAGACCTTGAACTGTAGGATGACTACTTTCAAAGATGGTACCTTCATCCCAATCCACAGAAAACAGTGACATCTACATTCCATCTGAACAACGCAGAAGCAAACCACCATCCAAGGGTATTCTTCAAGGGCCATGAACTACAATATTGTGCCAATCCCAGTTACTTAGGAGTAACATTGGACAGGTCTCTTACGTACAAAAATCACCTGCAGAAAACCGCCAACAAACTAAAAAGTCGTAATAACATTCTCCAACGATTGGCTGGAACTTACTGGGGAGCGGATGGAAACACATTAAGAACAACATCCCTGGCCTTAGTCTATTCTGCAGCAGAATACTGCTCTGGTGTCTGGCTTAACAGTGCTCACACATAGCTAGTAGATTCACAACTTCGTCAAACCATGCGAATCATAACTGGTACACTTCGTGCTACACCGACCCAATGGTCACCGGTTCTCAGCAATATACTACCTCCACATATCAGGAGACAGAAGGCCCTTTTTCCGCTATGGACCAGAATGCTAAAGAATGAACGTATACCTGTTCATGAGGATATCAGACAGAAATGCACACGCCTGAAGTCTCGCCAGCCTGCTTGGAAGACAGCCGTGAAGATAACATCTAGCGAATTCAACCCCACCTCTAAATGGTTAACAGAGTGATCTTTATCCCCACCTCGGGCAATAGTGGATATTAATAACCCATCCACAAAGCTGGCAGGCTTTGATCTGCCATGTTGCACCTGGAGTAGACTAAACCGCATGAGATGTGGAGTAGGTAGAACAGCATCTACTTTACACACCTGGGGCTGGTGAGTTTCTCCATACTGTGATTATGGGGAGGTTCGACAAACAATGAAACATGTAGTGCAGGAATGTCCACTCCGTGTTTTCACTGGCACCATGGAGGACCTCAACTCAGCAACACCCGAAGCAGTGAAGTGGGTGGCGGGTTTGGACATTCACATTTAGTGACATGTACATCACTCGCACTCAGTGTGTATATATGAACTGTCAGATTTGATGGGTGGATAGCGATGTAAATATATTGTGTTTTCTTCTTGTACTTTCAAACTTTGTCAATTGCTTTCTTTGACTGTATAGATATGATAATTTGTATTTACTTTGCACTCATCTTTCACTGGTTGTGTAAATAGTTTATAGGTTTTCATTATTCATCATACGCCAAATAAATAAAAACCACCATCATCCGGATGAGATTTTTTTTTTTGCTATTTGCTTTACGCCTCACCGACACAGATAGGTCTTATGGCGACGATGGGTGAGGAATGGGAAGGAAGCGTCTTTGGCCTTAATTAAGGTACAGCCCCAGAATTTTCCCGGTGTGAAAATGAGAAACCACGGAAGACCATCTTCAGGGCTGCCGACAGTGGGGTTCGAACCCACTATCTTCCGAATGCTGGATACTGGCCGCACTTAAGCGACTGCAGCTATCGAGATCGGTGTGTCGGAATATGTGGGCCTATCTCGCCTTACGGGTACGTTCACCAATTATGTTCAAAATGGTAGTCAATAGCCACAAATATGTTTCCAGTCTTTCGCGCAACGTTCGCTGCACATGACGTAACATTCCAGAAGAAATATCAGTACAGGCTGCTCCAAAACTCGTTTCATGCCGTTCTGTGTAGTTAGTATGTCCTAGTAGATCTTTCTTTATATTAACACCTAGCTACTTACAATGATTCCTATGAAGGATTTACATCCCATCAACACAAAAGACAATTATCTATGTTTATATCTCCTTAAACATCAATCACCATCATCATGAATGCTATAATAAGTTGATAGTTTATTATCACCCATAACTGTTATTACATGCGTTATACATAATAGGGCCACTAGAAGTAAGTTAGAATTGCTCAGACGAACTAAATGGATCTTCTATAAATGAATATTCAGTACTGTAAGGCTCAAGGTGGCGGCGCTCTTATCAAATTAAGCGCAGACCGACTGAATGCTAATGGGACAAGAGTGGGGACGGCGTCCCTATTCTGATAGTTCAATGTTGCTGCCTATCAGAATTTACAAGGCACAGAATTTCTCGCTGTTCTGGTACACACCCGAACATAAGAAATATTTCGCACCCTGATGCATTTCTAGTGAGACATACCGCTTAAAATAGTATGTCCTCTGGTATTGGCTAGAACATTTTTGTTTACTTTAATTGACCTGTCCCGGTCTCGTCCTTGGCTGTAATACAATGAATGTGAGAGGAGCCATAGCTATGCTAGTAATACATTTCTAATTCAGCGTTTTCCTGTAATGTATGGAGTTGAAACATCTCTTTTAGTATTGGTGGACGTGTACTTTTTATTGGGCTTGGTATAGTGTTGCGTGATAGACAACCTCTAGTTCCATGAGGAAAACAACAGGAAATTACTTCGCTCCTCATTTCCAAAGTACATCTCTTCAGTGACGCCTAGGCTATCTATGGCAGCTGATGGTTGGCCTGTTAGACATTCAACCACTCTTCGGGCTGAGGCATCGACAAACAATGAATGTTTCGTAACTAAATATAAGATAGCGTAATTTGAAAACCTAAATAAGTAAATGTATTTTGTGGCGAACCAGAATATTATATGGATTATTGCGTTTGGAACTGAAGATTCCGAAGAAATTGCTTCTAAGTGCAATAGACAGAAGTAACAAAGATCATCAATGAAAGGAACACAGAATATTTTGGCCACATTATGCGAAACGAGATATACCACCTTCAAGAACTCATGCTACAAGGACAAGTAAATGGTAGTAGAGTTTCTGGGCGACGATGCATTTTCTGGTTGGGAAACCTCCACCAGTGGTCCAATTCATCATTATTAAGAGCAACTTTTGGTAGGGAGGCTGGACCTTCATTGGGGTAATCACATAAATATGATTGTTAATAAAGAGTACAGATCTCTGCACATGGTTATGAGGGTATTTAGGGGTTGTAGTAAGGATGTAAATGAGAGGGCATATAAGTCTCTGGTAAGACCCCAACTAGAGTATGGTTCCAGTGTATGGGACCCTCACCAGGATTAATTGATTCAAGAGCTTGATTTGTTCTGGGTGATTTCCGACAAAAGAGTAGCGTTACAAAAATGTTGCAAAGTTTGGGCTGGGAAAATTTGGGAGAAAGGAGACGAGCTGCTCGATTAAATGGTATGTTCCGAGCTGTCAGAGGAGAGATGGCGTGGGAGGACATCAGTAGACGAATAAGTTTGAGTGGTGTCTTTAAAAGTAGGAAAGATCACAATATGAAGATAAAGTTGGAATTCAAGAGGACAAATTGGGGCAAATATTCGTTTATAGGAAGGGGAGTTAGGGATTGGAATAACTTACCAAGGGAAATGTTCAATAATTTTCCAATTTCTTTGCGATCATTTAAGAAAAGGCTAGGAAAACAACAGATAGGGGATCTGCCACCTGGGCGACTGCCCTAAATGCAGATCAGTAGTGATTGATTGATTGATTGATTGATTGATTGATTGATTGATTGATTGATTGATTGATTGATTGATTGATTGATTGATTGATTGATTGATTGATTGATTGATTGATTGATTGATTGCCAATGTTCATTGGTGATATTGCAGTTCCTGAAGAAGATACATTAGACATTTCAAAGTAGACGGAAATATTAGGGAAGGAATATGCGTACCAACTGAAGTAAAACCCAATAAAAAATCAAATCAATAAAACATGGGAAACACTGGTCCTCCACCGAAGTTAGCATGCGTATGTTTGGCAAATGTTAGTATTCTTACGAATAAACACTGCTATTTTTTTTTTTGGCTCTAATTTATTTCAGGATGACGCAATAAATGCACACACCTATACCTAGGTATATATATACACACAAAATGTTATTCAACCATGAATGACTACAATCACTAATTGCAGCCTGTTTGCAAGTGTCTGTCCACTTGACACAGCAGATGGTCCTGCTCGTTGGTATTACCTGAGACGGCTATAATCCTTATTGACAGGCTCTCCTTATTTTCACTTTGTCTCGCAAATCCAGTCACCCCATACAGCAGATGCGTACAGACGGGTATGTTTGATGACGCCTACAACACACGATGACTGATCCTTGGTTCGACCCCAAAGAAAGTCCAGTAGTTCACACACCCAAACATAGTGAACAACTTAACACTGACATCTAAACAACAACAGCTTAACGGTGCTAACCAGCATGATTACTTCTCACAACAACTTCTGAACCACTCTACTCACACCAGGTGTTCCGTACACAGACTCCAAGTCTATCTGCAGTCCACGGAAGTACATAGACGGTATTCAAAGTCAGTACACAGATACTAATCCGTACTCCGTACTCAGTATTCCAACACGACGCTCGACACTCTGACACAACAACTCCTCGTTCACACTCCGGTGGGACACTGGCGGCAGCCAACATTGCTGTCGCCCCACTCCAGCTTACGAAAACCAACACTTACCCCAACACTAACCGACTGTTCGCTGCTAGCCTCCTTTGTATAGCTCGGGTGATGAGTACCGGAATATTCGCTATATGGCTAGAGGCGAAACATTCTCGTTGCACCTCCCAGAAATCGCACGGGGAACCAAAACACACGGAATGACCGACCATGTCCTCAAGCTGGAAGCTCCCAGTAGACTCTCTAGTTCCTTCGAGGAAATTCCAAAGAGGGCTACAACAGGGCTGGCACATAACAGTATTATTTTCGTCGCTCATAACAGTGGCGGAATTTCCTTTCCTAGAATGTGATATTAACGGTTTCTATATAATAATCCTTCTTCCTTGAATTCCCTCTGGATATTTTTGCCTTCATTTCACTGTCTGTACATAGAGGACTCTTTCTTTCGACTCTCGAGAATATTACGTTTCATATGACTTAGTTTCTGTTGGTATTCTCGATATGGCCCCCTATCTTGGAGGGTTGCCCCTTTCGACCTGCTTACTGACCTGGAGAGTGGTCTGTGTGCTCAGTATGGTCGAAGGGATATGTAGTCTTGTTTCAAATAAGGAGATTTTTTAAGCCTTAGAGTAGTTGACCGACTCCTCAAATCTCACACAGGTAAAGTTTGTGTCTTCCTCAATTTTCTTGAAATAAAAATGAAAACCTACAACCTGTTTTCCAGTCATTGACCGGGTCAGGGTTGCAATGAATGAAGCAGATATAGGCTATTAGTACGATGGGGTCGCCACTCCCAAAGTGATTATTAATGAATGATATATGCTATGAAATGATAATGGAGAGTGTTGCTGGAATGAAAGATGACAGGGAAAACCGGAGTACCCGGAGAAAAACCTGTCCCACCTCCGCTTTATCCAGCACAAATCTCACATGGAGTGACCGGGATTTGAACCACGGTATCCAGCGGTGAGAGGCCGACGCGCTGCCGTCTGAGCCACGGAGGCTGTTCCTCAATTTTCTTATCCTTTTTAAATGTTTCCGATTTCCATTTGTTGGTAGGGGTGGTAGAATATATCTACGATAAACCCTGCCTGTTGTAAGAGGTGATTAAATGCAGATCCTTGGAGCTCTCAGCTTGGTAGCGTGAGCTGGTGACCACAGGACCGTTAGCTGAGACTGAAATTGATTCCACTTAATTTTCCGAGGATCTTCAGTTTCATCTTTTCTCTCGGACTTTCCTTGGTCGACGGTATTAGATTTGCGAGACCTGGAGAGTCTAATTCTCACGCTCTTCGAGGTCCTTTGCTTTCTTTTGCCGACAGTTTCATCTTTGAAGGGTTAGACTTGTTCCAGTTTTCTTCTGGTTAACGCGAAGAAAGTATGGTTTCCCAGCTGAACTTTCTCTTGAAACAATTATCACTACTACCATCACAACCAGTAAAACCACCAGCATTTTCGAGAACTTTTCTTCGGAACTGTAGGTTTTTTAACTCCTGTTTAAAAGGGGATCAAATTGAACTCAGAAAGGTATATGAAGACCATTGCACCCTTTAAAATATCATCGTTAGTATTGTCCTCCTTGTACAACCTACTGTATATTCAATCTATGAATCATATGCTTTTCTATTTAAACTTGGACATGTTTTTGGGCTGGGGTTCTATCTGGAATTACTGTAGCGTCATCAATTAAGCCCAGACGATGTTGTGCGGACAATAAACCGACACCGTGGTAACCAGGCAACCACTGTTTGTCATCTATCGATACTTATTTTATTCAGGTGGTGGTGGTGATTATTGTTTTAAGACGAAGTACAAATAGGCAACCATCCTCTATATATAGGGTTGCCATAATCTCGAAATCCAAAACCAGGACAAAACTTAGGGTCAGCGTTATCGAACGAAGGAAATGGAAATATGAGGAATAAGGAGTCCTCATGCCCCTAAGCTAAGGAAAATGTGCATTTAATTGATACAGAGTTGAGGAAGGACTGCTTCATTAAGGAAGCATTTATTATCAAAAATGAGAATATGCATTAAATTATTCAGTACGCGAAGTTCCATTGTCATCTTTTAAGCTTTTCTTATACCAATCGTATTTTTCAGAACCTTGAACAGATGAAGGGAACTTCATCAGATTCTCAATCAGTTTATGAAATTCACTGCAACTTACATTTTTCATATTGTACTCTATTTGCAATATTGACCGGGCGAGTTGGCCGTGCGCGTAGAGGCGCGCGGCTGTGAGCTTGCATCCGGGAGATAGTAGGTTCGAATCCCACTATCGGCAGCCCTGAAAATGGTTTTCCGTGGTTTCCCATTTTCACACCAGGCAAATGCTGGGGCTGTACCTTAATTAAGGCCACGGCCGCTTCCTTCCAACTCCTAGGCCTTTCCTATCCCATCGTCGCCATAAGACCTATCTGTGTCGGTGCGACGTAAAGCCTCTAGCAAAAAAATTTGCAATATTGCATTAACTGATTTTACTGTGAACCTATTCCTTTCTTGTGTACATTGAGAATTCATGAGGGAAAAGACTCTCTCTACATTGACGTTATGACCGGGAACGGAGAAATAAAATTCCACAATTTTCAGCAACTCCGAATACTGCTCACTAGAAATACAATTATGAATGAAGAACACCCATTTCTTATGTGACATCAAATTCTCAAAACTTTCATCTTTGACCCCCAAAACACACTTTAATTTCAGTACTTGGTCAAAGAGAAGGGACTTCAATTTACAGCTTGTGTTTTCATACATCCACTTGAATGTCTTTTCAACATTTTCCCATGAAGGCACAGTCTTTAGCAAAATCTTTTTTTTTTTTTTTTTGCTAGTTGCTTTACGTCGCATCGACACAGATAGGTCTTATGGCGACGATGGGACAGGGAAGGGCTAGGAGTGGGAAGGAAGCGGCCGTGGCGTTTTAAGGTACAGCCGCAGCATTTGCCTGGTGTGAAAATGGGAAACCACGGAAAACCATATTCAGGGCTGCCGACAGTGGGGTTCAAACCCACTATCTCCCGAATACTGGATACTGGCCGCACTTAAGCGACTGCAGCTATCGAGCTCGGTTAGCAAAATCTAGTCAAAATGTTTAATATCAGACAAGGGCTTACTCCATTGTATCAAGTAATCAATAATAGTTTGATAGAAACGAGAGACTTCCCCTAGTAATGTAGACTGCTGATAGTGTGTAAGGTCAGACATTAATTCTTTAACTTTAGACGTAACGAAAATACACTGTTTTCTCTCTCCTAAAATTTGCAGTATATTTTCTACCTCCAATCTTACCTCATTCACTGATATGTCTTCCCTCTCAATACTGCTAACTACCCTCTCGAAAGGATTCATTTGTGCATTCAAGAAGAGCAGATACATTTCACCAACATAATCAGAAAATAATTTCTTGAGAAGGGAAGGACACGTATCAAGTGAAAGAAAGTAAGACTTAAGTGCCTTAAACATGTGGATGAAGCTCTCTATAGCAGGAAACATGGTGAGCCATCTGGTTCTTACATGTCTAAGTCGGTCCTTAGGTGTCACATAAACAAATTCAGAAAATTCTTTCAACGATGTTACACGAACAGTATATATGGAGAAATAATTAAAAACCTTTATGATAATGCTCTCAATATCATGAGAGAGGACATCTGCACCAGTCTGAATTGCATTATGCAAAATATGAGCTGGACAACCTACTCCTAAAATTTCCCTATTCAGTATTCTGAAGTTTCTTGTACACATTGTTTCTCCTTTTCTCTCAACATCCCCAAAGTTATTATTTGTGTTTCTCCACCAAAAGCAGATAATTTATCACTAAGCCCATCTTCTAAATGGCACTGTATACACACTCTGTGATTGTACTAGAATTCTCACTGTCACATTAATTTAAATTTAACAATCTACTTTGGACATCTTCGTCATAATCAAAATACTGCACAAGAACAGGAAGTGATTTCAAATACTTGTGGTTGTTAGCATCAGTGCTAATACCAACACAATTGGTCTTCGATAGACTGTTCCTTGTTCTGTCTTCAATGAATTGTGATATCACATTATTAACGATGGCTTCTGTTTTAGTTTCGGCGTTGGAAAAGTTTACTGCAACTTTTGAGTCACTGAAAACCTGAGGTATACTTTTTGAAGTGCAAGAACTGGAGTTGTATGAATGATGGTGCTTGACACAGTGAAATGCAAGTGTAGCTTCTGATGCAGCTACTTTATTACCATATGCCTGTGTTTTTGAAAAAGCTGGTGAGCTGTTTGGAAGATGATGAACCCACTGCCGTCTTACGCTTTTTCGATTGCACGTGGTCGTGAATATCACGTCTACGTCCATTACTGATTGAAATGTAGGAACTGTGAGGAGGAAAAACGTATAATAGAATGTTCTACGAAAACAACGATGTAGCACCTGCAGAATTAATAAGCTAAAAACGATTTCAATGGGTCTGTGTATAATGTTACTCATCCGCAAATTTTGCAGAAAGCTTCATACTCAGTTATTCCTCGCTTTATACTTGGAAACTGTTCAGTATATTCCTCCTTGAACTTAACCTTTCGTCTAGGCGACATTATTAAACCACCAGGCAAATAATAACAACTATTTAATACAATATAACAAAACTGAATCGCAAGCACAACAAACCATGCGAACATACAACAAGCTAATCAAAGAGGATAATACTCTTCATTGTCATAGATGACTGACCGCCCACTGTATCGACAACTCGCAATCTCGCAAATCAAACAGGATGTACTATATACCATCAGAGATTACTGACTGCTCACTGTTTCGATATATCGAAAGCTGTTCTGTTCTCTTTGTATTTTATATAATGTGAAGGCAAATAGATAAATTGATGCTTCTTTGAAAGCAATTTTTTTAAATTACCGGTAGTTGACTTCAAATCCAGCAAATATCGCGGACACTTGCCTTTTCGGCCCGGACGTTTTCATTTACCCTAAAACCGCGGATGTCCGTGAAATCCGTGGCGTATGTCAACCGTATCTATATAACACTAATAAGAGAGAAAAATGAAAGGGATCCGACACTTCGTAAAATGAAGGTGTCGGCCAAGGGAAAACAAGGGCCACGAAGGGCGTGAAAATGAAAGACTCCCTAGCCCTCGCAAACCTAACAGCGTCGAGGTCGGAAAAGAACAAAGGGAGATCGGATAGGACAGATGAAAGTGAGGAGCCTTGCACAAGTAAGTGGAAGAAGTGCCAGGTCTCAGCTAAGGGCCCCGTGGTCGCCAACCCACGCTCCAAAGTTCAGAGCCCCTGGGTGCTTACTTTATTCATCTTATGGCTTTTAGTGCCAGGAGTGTCAGATTACACGTATATCTGGGTCTTCTGTACTAAATCATCGTCATTTTCTTCCTCACGTTATTACCGTGTGTCAGAACTCTGCCTTCTGTATACAGTAGGTACACATGACCCCGTGTTTTAAACGAGTTTCCATTGTCTTGGACTGGCGGTTCGTCTAGCTCACAGCAAAGCCCCTTAAACACCATAACGTCACCGAGAGCAGATTTTTTATCATGATACGTAGGCCTATCTCGAGAATATTTATGGCCATAAAATTGTGTGCTAAATCAGCGATCATACTGTTGGACATAGATCTTGATACGGTGGGGCTATCTTATGGCAAGGGAATGTTGTGTGCTGGATCAACTGTCATATTGTTGGACGTAGAACATGAAATGAAAATCCACAGCTTGTTTCCGGTCATTCGACCGGGTCAGAAATGGAATTAAGCCTCCATCTAGCGGCGAGGATAGAAGATGTGCTAGCTGCCGGAGCCTGTCGCACTCGTCTGGGACAATGATAAATGACTGACAGATGAAATGAAATGTTAATGGAGAGTGTTGCTGAAATGAAAGGTGACAGGGTAAACCGGAGTCCCCGGAGGAAAACTTGTCCTGCCTCAGCTTTGTTCAGCATAAACCTTACATGGAGAGACCAGGATTTGAACCACGGTATCCAGCGGTCAGAGGCCGGTGCGCTGGTGCCCGAACCACGGAGGCTTCACACATGATTCTACATATTTCTTTCGATTTATCGCAACCCTCTATCTCCGCTGGGGGTGGAATGAAAGGATATATTATCTTTTTTTTTTTTTGCTAGTTGCTTTACGTCGCACCGACTCAAATAGGTCTTATGGCGACGATGGGACAGGAAATGGCTAGGAGTGGGAAGGAATCGGCCGTGGCCTTAATTAAGGTACAGCCCCAGCATTTGCCTGGTGTGAAAATGGGAAACCACGGAAAACCATTTTCAGGGCTGCCGATAGTGGGGTTCGAACCTACTATCTCCCGAATACTGGACACTGGCCGCAATTAAGCGACTGCAGCTATCGAGCTCGGTGATATATTATCTGTATCCGCTACATGTCGTAAGAGGATACTAAGAGGGGAATAAGCAAAGAATCTGTATGTGCTCTCTAGTATTCTAAGCCTAAAACATATCTATGATTTTATGCTTTTCCTTGTAGCGGAAAAATGTACAACGTTATGGAAAAGGCCGTTCTTAACCAAAACCATGAGCTTCTACCCTTATTTATTGTTATCCGTTTCATGTAGACCATGGATTCTGGCTGTAACAATTAATTTGGGACCATATGTCTGACATGGATATAAATTATAAAGAACATTCAATCAGTGAGGAAGAAATATTCTGAAGTAAATTTTAGTCAGATCTAAGACAGCATCTTCAACACGTGAAAAGTAATTGTCTTTGTGCTATTCGCAACCAAACTCAATCTTGCACTCCAGCATTCAGTTCGACAAAAGCCACCTCTAGTATGCTTTAGCAATAATGGCCATGTCATCTACATGGATAGAATTCGCATACGTCGATAACGTTACAGCAACATCAGAAATTGAATAGTCTGTTCTGATCTTCAGCTGTATATTAAATTGTTTTTTATTTCGTGAATCTGTAAAGAGATATAATTCTACACTAGGAGCATTCCGTCCACTCAAAATTTCGTTCAATAGTGGGATCACCACGAGTCACGTCAAACACGCCATTACATCGGACCACGCGGTGAGACAAACTCTTCTCTATTTCATAATTTTACGCCAAAATCTCAAGTTTCTCCAAAATTTTAACAGAATTTTTCATTCTTATAGTTTCCATCTCACGGAGCCGTAACTCGTAGAAGACTGACAACTACAAATCAATCTTGGTCCGCATTTGCCAAAAATATTAATACTATTAGGTACCATCATCAGGAGTTGTGACCCCATTTGACTTCACACAATATTCTTGATTAGGCGGCGTCAACTTTGACGACGTTCAGCTTCTCTGAAAATCTGCTGAAGACTCAGACCGGTGATACGCAGAACTTGATCAATCCACCTGTTCGATGTCCTTAATCGTGGTCTTCTGCAGACAACTTTACCTTCCGTGATACATTTCTCCAGATTTACACTATCCCGTCATACAATATGCCCGAAGAATTGGACGGTTCTCCTCATGACGCCAGAAGAGGGACGTTCGGAGATATTCAGTTCTTGAATAATGGATGCAGTAGTTCTTTTTTTCGTACAAGGTACACGGAGCATCCTTTTCCAACACCACATTTGAAAGGCGTCGATACGGTACTTATCTCTTGCCTTGAGGGCCCAGGTCTTTGAACCATAAAGGAAGACAGAGAACGCAAGTGCATCAACTAGTCTAATCTTTGTACTCTTTGTTATTGCTCTGTTCTGTCATATGTTTGTGAGTTTGCTGATGGCAATACACCCTAAGGTGATACGTCTCCTAATCACTTTGTCAGAACTTCCGGTATCAGAGATGGTCGACCCAAGGTATATAAAGTCATCTATCACCTCCAGTTCCCTTAATCGACCTGTCAGCTGGACCTGTGTCGCTCTGTCAATTACCATTAGTTTGGACTTTCTCAGGTTGATCTCTAGCCCATATTCTAAACTTGCATCTTTTACCCTTTCTAGTAATTCTGCAAGTTCATCTTCACTGCTGGCAATTAGAGTGGTGTCATTAGCAAAGCGCAGCTCACTGATTTTTCGTCCACCAGTTGATATGCCTCCAGTCTAGTCATTGAGGACTTTCTTCATCACACATTCAGCATAGATGTTATTTAGAATAGGTGATAATATGCAGCCCTGTCGGACACCCTGCGAAATTCTGAAATATTCTGAAATGTCTCCATCTACCTTTACAGTTGCAATGTTGTTTCCACACAGACTTTTCAGTAATGATATCAGATGTTGTGGTACATGGTAGGCATATAAAGTCTAAAAAACTTCCACTGCTTACTTTTGTGTTTAATTTCCTTAAGAACATAAATAATATTTTCACGATGTTTACATACCATAACAAGAGATAAGCAAGAACTGTCTTAAAAGAAGATAGCACTGAGAAAATATAATTTTCTAAAGAGGCCTTATATTTTAATATTCAAAATATTTGTATATACCAATGACGGTCCAAGGGGTCGAAACAAGTCTATATTTTAGATAAACATTTATTAATTTGAAAGTTTATGGACATTGTGTATTGAAGAAGTTGGATTAAATCTTCCATCCTTTACCATGTTTCTTTCAAGCTGCTAAATACTAATCCCACTGTTATGAAGTGCAACCATATGATTAGCAAAATATTGATTGCATCGCAACTAGAGACTATCATTGGAGTTCACAGCGAGCTGCCAGCATTGACGTTATCAATAGCCTCACCATTGATATCCGTGAAGCGAGAGGACAGGTGGGAATCGAATTCTCCAAATCAAGTGCTGAAATACGACACTCTGACTAGTAAAGGCAACAGTGCGACAACTGAGAACTGAGCTTGATTTAGTAGAAGAAATACTATACAGTAGACCAGAATATTAACAAATGAAGTTTACTCATGTAATGTAAACTAAAATTATTGAGATGTAGATGTATGTATTACTGTTCAGTTATGCACAGTAAAGGTTCTGATGGGACAGTAAATATGTTCCAATGCTCCTAAAAGCTACTAAGGAATATGTTCATCATCATCATCATCTGTTTATCCTCCAGGTTCGGTTTTTCCCTCGGACTTGGCGAGGGATCCCACCTCTACCGCCTCAAGGGCAGTGTCCTGGAGCTTCAGAATCTTGGTCGGGGGATACAACTGGGGAGTATGACCAGTACCTCGCCCAGGCGGCCTCACCTGCTATGGTGAACAGGGGCCTTGTGGAGGGATGGGAAGATTGGAAGGGATAGACAAGGAAGAGGGAGGGAAGCGGCCGTGGCCTTAAGTTAGGTACCATCCCGGCATTCGCCTGGAGGAGAAGTGGGAAACCACGGAAAACCACTTCCAGGATGGCTGAGGTGGGAATCGAACCCACCTCTACTCAGTTGACCTCTCGAGGCTGAGTGGACCCCGTTCCAGCCCCCGTTCCAGCCCTCGTACCACTTTTCAAATTTCGTGGCAGAGCCGGGAATCGAACCCGGGCCTCCGGGGGTGGCAGCTAATCACGCTAACCACTACACCACAGAGGCGGACAGGAATATGTTACTTAGAAGAAAACATTTGTTACTTCTCGCTCTCAACTTGGGAGCTTGGATTGGCAACCACGGAACCTGTAGCAGAGTGTGACAAGGCTTCAACTTACCTATGTCTAATCCCTCACTTTCATCTTTCCTTGGTCGATTCTTATCCTCTTCCGACCCCGACGGTGTTGGATTTATAAAGCCAATAGTATTTCTTATTTTCACCTCCTTCGCTGCCTCTGTGGATCAGTGGTAGAGTGTCGGCCTCCGGATCCCAAGATAGCGGGTTCAAACCCGGCAGAGGTAGTCGGATTTTTGAAGGGCGGAAAAAAGTCCATTCGACACTCCATGTAGTACGATGTCGGCATGTAAAAGATCTCTGGTGACACATTTGGTGTTTACCCGATAAAATTCATTAAATCTCAGCCATAGACGCCCAGGAGAGTTTCGGTTTACTCGGTCTGCCATCTAGTGGGCCTAGAGTAAAACGGAACGTCGAAATTGACGAGCAGACAGCCAGATGGCGTCAAATTGAAATGTCTGCATACGGTAGCTGAGGCCATACGATTATTATTATTATTATTATTATTATTATTACCTCCTTCGCCGCCATTCTCTTTTTTTCTCCAATATCCTCTTTCTTCTTCCATGATTTTGCTCTCAGTAGTGGTAACGGAAATATGTTTCCTTAAACCAATAATCACCATTACTACCAGCCGTCAATCCAGATTTAAAATCCTTGGCGCACCTGAAGATCGAATATTACGTGGTTCGCGCGATGTTCTTACAGTTACTGAAAAATTTCAGAAACTTTAGAAACATCCTGTGGAGAATGAAATTCATTAAAATCCTATTAACTGTTGAAATACGCAATTCGGAGCTCTCGATATTTTGATTAATGAGAACTGATACCGGATAGGGCAGTGAAATTTAAGCTAATATTAGCTTCACCACGTTATACAAGTATTGGTTCTAATTTAAACTCTCCCTCGGTTAATGAACTTTATTATTAAATCAGTGAATCGTTAGAATTTTGTCGCTGGACTGAAGCTCAACACCGATCAAATAACTCAAACATTCCCTGCAACTTCCCTTCGTTTAACTAGGACTGTTCCGTAACAATGGCTCGTTTTAAAATGACACATAACAGACAGAACTTTGCCAAAACATTTTATGAAACAATTCTTACGCACTTCTGATAGAGTATATACAGCGAATATAACCGAATACCGTATATGATATTATCTACCTGGTAGTGGAAAACTATGAATCCCTCAATGTCTACCTTTTAGGTTCAACTGCTATTTTATGTGACTCTTTTGTTAGTAATTCTGTTGACGTAGGGCAAAATAGCGTGTCTCAAAACACAGTTTCTCAGGAGAGAGCATTTAACTTTCAAATACTTCCATTAAATCAGATATTTGTAATTTTATGAAAATATGTGAATAGAACTGCCATTTGACGGAATATAACACTTTTATCTGCGATTTGTCCGGCTCAAAAAATAAATAGTTAGGTTGCTGGTCTTTGATCCAAGGTGTCAGAGTTCGATTGCCGGACGGAATTTTCACCTTCATTAGCTTATTCATCTCATGTGTACCGTCTTCATCATTACAATTTATCCTCACAGACGCGCAGAGACGCCTATAGGCGTCAATTCAAAATACCACTGTGGATCATTGGTAGACCTAGAATACTGGCCTCCAGTTCCCAAAATAGCGGGTTCAAACTCGGCAGAGGCAATGGGATTTTTCAAGGGCGGAAGAAAGTCAATTCAACATTACTGTACATGTCGTACGATGTCGATACGTAAAAGGTCTCTGGTGACACAAACATTAGGAGATTTAATGTTATAAGAGGTATTCCCTTAATGTTTAAGAAAGTTCTGTGCAGATCTACATTAAACAGTCTTAAGAGAATCCTGCTAAATTAATAACAGTGAGCCAGGAGCCTCTGGCTGTCCATTAGGGGTTCGTAATACAGAAGCAAGCTGTAAGCGACAGGAGAGTCATGAATGTTTCATGCATGGCCAATTCCTGACCATAATCGGAGCCCAAATTATGCAAATCCATTGCGGCATCCCTGGAGGCATGGCGGAATGTCGTGCGTTAAATTAGGAAACACCTACAGTAGTGAAATGTGGAATTGGGTGAAATTAAATCGAACAATAAAGATGTATTATGTAACGGAGTACCATTTTTTAATCGGAAATCGAGCACTTTGCATCATATTGGAGGGAACTTCGTTGTTGGACGAATATTTCTACTTACAAAACCTACTTCATTTTTAACAACAGTTCTTGCTTTATGTCACACCGATACAGACAGGTCTTGTGGGGAGGATGGATAGGAACGCACTAGGACTTGGAAATGAAGCGACCGTGACCTTCATTAAGGTACAGGCTAATGTGGGAAGGGAACCACGGAAAACGTTTTTCTGGGTTGTCGATAATGGAGTTTGAACCCACTATCTCCTAAATGCAATCTCACAGCTTCGTGACGCGAACCGTGTACCTTACTCGCTTGGTAAAAACGAAATGTTATAGGTGACTTCGTATATTCTACAATTCCTACGCTTAGAGTTTGTGGATACCTTTGATGATTAAAGCAGCGTAAGTCGAGAAACTGTTCGCGTGGCGTCATTTCATTCAAGCTGTTTCCTGGAAACTGTTTCTACTCAACTACTACATGACACTGCAGCCCTGATTGGACTATTAAGTGACCGTTGTTTAGCCCGAACGCCAGGTTATTACGATGTGACGCGTTGTCAGCGCGACGAATACTTGCGGCCGCTGTTTTTGGCTTTTTCTACCGGACTCGCTATCTCACTTGCCAGTTAGCTTCTTATTGCTCTTATGAAGGGCTGAGTGGATCTCGATCCAGCCCTCGGATTCAGGGCTTTTCCCTTAGCTGGCTGAGAATCGAATCCAGGTCCTCCCTAGACTGCGGGGCCCGTCAGGAAGTGAAAGCCACCTTTTATTTTTAAATCTCCCCTTTAAACGGATAATTTGTGTCTGCTACTCCCATAGAAATAGGCCTACTCAGAACATACAATCTATTTTCATGTGCTGGTAGTGAAGCGTCACTTGCTCTTTCTCGCCTTCTGTCTCATTATTGGTATTATGTTCACTGTATATTTCATTGTCTCCCTCAAAAATTTTCCAGTCTTTCATTTGTTTATTTTGATGGGATTTATATGTTTGTTGCAAGAATTTGATGAAGCGGATCTCTGTGGATTACACTATGATATAATGTACGAGGAGTCTTCAAATAAAAAAGTAATAAATGACACTGAGGACATAATCGACGTCTTTATTCAAAAGTAATCACCGTAAGTCTGAGCACAATTATCCCACTGCTTCACAAGCAGAAGTATTCCCTGCTCCCAGAAATTTTGTGGCTGTGACAGGAGCCAGTCCTTCACGGTGTTCTCCAGTTCGTCGTCCGAGTGGAAGCTCTTCCCTTTGAGATGGTTTTTATAGTGGAACAAACAGATGGAAGTCTCAGGGCGACATATCCGGACTGTAGTGCGAATGCTGTTCCCACTTGAACTTGGCCAGTACACTTTGTGTGACCTTGGAGACTTGTGGACGAGCGTTATTGTGGAGCAGAATCACTCCCTCCGCGAGCAGCCCAGGCCGTTTTCTCTTGATGGACTTGCGTAGGCTACGGAGTGTCTCACAGTATATGCCAATGTTAATGATTTTGCCGAGCTGAAGGAGTCCATGAGTATCGAACCTCGGACGTCGAAGAAGGCGGTGATCATCACCTTGCGTCATGTGAGAGCCGCAGCGTAATGCACATGACGCCGGAATCTACATTCGCTTCCCTAGGCGTCGCACTAAGTTATGCCAAAGTAGCGTATTCAAATTTCAACCAGTTCGGGTTTTTGCGACGTTTCGTACCTTTTTATTTGAACACCCCTGATATCTGAAGAAGATAACCTAAGTGCAGTTCCCACCCGTTTACTCTTTTTCAGATGATTAGGCAAGGGCCGTAGCGGATGTACCGGTACATGATACCTATATCTGCTCGGTGAAATTTGTCTTGAAAATAATTTCCTGTACGTTTATATTTCCCATTTTCTTCTAGAATCGATAGAATTTGTAACAGCGGAATCGCTAATTTCTCAGCAGAACAACGAAATCAGTGTTCTTACATAAACGGACACAGACAATGAACAGAACGGTGAATTAAGCACTCATAATGAAATAAAAAGCGTTAAAACTGAAGCCATACTCTCCAGTGTCGACTTAGTTAATGTAACTTTAATGCTTTTCAGTTTGTCGAACATTACTCATAACATCTACAACATTATAACATACCTGTAGAAGAAACATTATTAAGCAAATAATGACATGTTTCGTCCTTGAAATAACATCATTGTGTTCTATCAAATCGCACTATTTTATATTATTATATAAAAATTGTTTAGAAATTTAGAATTACTCGTCCAAGGTTATTTTACCATTCTAGTCAGACTTGATATGTGCAATTCTACATTCAATCGAAATTGCACTGAGTGAGCAAATGTCATGGGATAGCGGAGCACGGATGCGCAGGTGTGTTGTCTGCGCACCACACGCCCCCTGTGCCAGCGGCAGTTGTATAGGAGACCTTGTGAATAGTGGCTGTGCATGTGATAGGTGTAATATGGAACGTCGTCGTGAGCTGACACCGTTCGAACGGGGTATTGTGGTCGGTCCCCGACGGATGGGAAGTGCGATTTCGGAAGTGGTGCGGGAATTCCGCTTCACACGATCAGCCGTGTCCAGGGTGTATCGTGAATGACTGAATGCGGGTGTCACCGTCCACAAGACGAGAGATCGGCCGTCCAGCCACCCTTGATGACCGTGACCGGCGACATCTGAGACGGATTGTCAGTAGTGACAGACGGACAACCGTGCAACAAATCACAGCTCAATTCAACACAGGCCGCGCTAGACACGTCTCCCAGTGGACAATCCGTAGGAACATGGGTTGTATGGGGTATGGGAGCCGGCGCGGCTCACGGGTGCCACTGTTAACCCAACGCCATCGGGCACAACGACGCGCATTTGTCGCCAGTCACCAGGGATGGACACTGGAACAATGGCGTAACGTGATATGGTCGGACGAATCACGATTTCAAATACACCATGCCGATGGGAGGCACCGTGTATGGCGTAGATCACAGGAAACGATGGATCCCGCCTGCCTCGAAGGTGTAGTCCAGGGCGCTGGTGTCTCTGTTATAGTCTGGGGTGCATTTTCCTGGTATGGAATGGGCCCCCTAGTTGTTCTGGAAGAGACTTTGAATGGTACGCGGTATGTTGAGCTGCTCGGAGACCATCTTCACCCATTTTTGGCCTACCAGCGCCCAGACGGTTCTGCGGTGCTTCAAGATGATAACGCGCCGCCACATCGCTCCCACGTCGCCCAGGAATAGTTCCAGGAACATGCAGCGGAGGTCCAACGACTGCCATGGCCACCCAGGAGCCCTGATATGAACCCTATCGAGCATATCTGGGATGTCCTGGAACGCAGGCTCCGTGCCATGGATCCTGCACCCACGAACAGACCAGAATTGGCGGCCGCTCTGCAGACGATTTGGTGTCAGCTGTGTCCAGAGGACTACCAGGGACTTGTCGACTCACTTCTACGGCGTCTCACTGCAGTTCGCAGGGCCAGAGGGAACCCTACACGCTACTAGGTGACTATCCCGTGACATTTGCTAAATCAGTGTATCTTCTTCTTGTTTCGTATAGGCCAGCTAAGGACCACGACAATCAACTATTGCATTTTGGAATGGGCTTTGATGTTTGCCCAGTAGTTGCGCATCCTCAGGTTGTGTTGCTCCTTCCTTTCCTTTGTCCAAAGGGCGCCAGTCTTCTTTGTTGGTAGTCTGTCCTGGAACGTCTTATGTTTAAGCATTTTCCTGAGTGCTGCCCGATCCTTTAAGATTCCTTCTGTTATTCCCAGTTCCTGTAGATCTATATCCACTTCGATCAACCATGGTGACTTGGTCTTCCTATTTTGCCAGTAGCTGAGAATCCGGTTGGTCAACCTGGTAGGATTCATCCTGTAGATTTGCCCATAGAATGCTAGGCATCTCTTCCTTTCTACATTCGTTATTCTTTCACAGTACTTGTAGAGCTCTTGGTTAGGCCGTCTTTTATAACTGTCCCCTTCCTTGAATGGCCCCAGTATCTTCCTCATTATCTTTCTTTCCCGGATGCCACTTTTCATGAGTCCCTTCCTGTTGAATGTTAAACATTCTGAAGCATATAAGGCTTCAGGGCGGATGACTGTCTGGTAGTGCTTTATCTTAATATTACGAGAGAGACACTTTTTATTATAGGTATTCTTGGTCAGTTGGTAGGCCATTTCAAGCCTGTTAACTCGAGTTGACACAGCTGTTTCTTCAGTGAGATTAGGTTCCAACCATTCTCCCAAGTACTTAAACCTGTTGGTTTTCCTGATCTCTCCCTGTTCCAGATGCAACGTACAAGGAGATTCACCGATGTTCGTGATGAATTGTGTTTTTTTGAGAGACACATGTAGCCCAACCTTTGCTGCTTGTTGTCTGTTTCACTGAAGTTTATACTGAATCAGATATAAGGGCCAGGTCATCGGCATACACTAGACAGTTAACATTGAGCTCATTGCGTTTATTTCCCAAATCAATGCCACTTGGAAACTCCATTCTAGCTAACTCCTTTCGCCACTCTCTTATTACATTTTCCAATGCACAGTTAAAGAGGAGAGGGGACAGACCATCTCCCTGTCTCACTCCTGATTTAATTTCAAAACTTTCTGATATGGTTCCTTTGAACTTTACTCGTGACCTGGTGTTGCTTAAAATCTGTTTGATTAGGTTATGGGTCTTCTCATCAAGTCCTAGTTCCTGCAAAATCTTCATAAGAGTAGGTCTGTCTACTGAGTCATACGCCTTTGTAAAGTCGACGAAAATGACAACGTATTTCTTACCGGCCATTTTTGCTTGATGTAATACTGATTGTAGATTGAGTATCTGTTCTGTACAAGAGCGTCCTTTTCTAAATCCTGCCTGGTACTCTCCTAATTGTGGGTCTAGTTGAGGATCGGCTCTATTTAATAAGGCTTTAGAGAAAATTTTGTATGTGACAGGTACCAATGATATTCCTCGATAATTATTGATGTCAGTCAAGTCTCCTTTTTCGTGAAAGGGATGAATCAATGCAGTGGTCCAGTCACTAGGTAATGTTTCGGTCTCCCAGATGTTTTGTAGAATTTCTGTCAGCTTGCTTACAGTCTTGTCTCCAACCAGCTTCCATAGTTCGGCTACTATTGAATCTTCTCCGGATGCTTTGTTGTTTTTCAGAGACTGGATGATTTCTATTACTTCTTTGGATGGTGGTTGCGAGTTTGGTTGCTTGATATTGTCTCGGTAAGTAACAAAGGTATCAGATGATTCACAATTAAGGAGATCCTCGAAGTATTTGGCGAGAAGGTGGTAATTGTCAGTGTCATTATAGGCTATCTTCCCATCTGGTGCACGGAAATGGAGACTGGGTGGACTGTAGTGATTAAGGCTCCGTTTAAAGCCTCTGTAAAAGTTTCTGGTGTTGTTCTTCTTAAAGTCATCATCCAGCTGTGTCAATTGGTCTTTTGTGAAATGCCGTTTCACTTGTCTTAAATCAGTGTATATTATACACGAAGTACAGGAACAGGTAAGGTATGTTTTGTTACACACGGGGAAGAGATTAATTGATTAGTCACCCGTATCGCTCAAGATGGTTACGATCTAATATAAATAGAATTGTCCCCTGGAAATGACCTTGAACACAGCTGGAAAAGAAAACCCCGACGCCACGCCAGCGCGCGGACCTGAACTTCTGGCTTTCGACTCCCCGCTCTCTCTCTCATCAACAAGAATGGTTTTGTCTTTTCAAAGTTAGTCGGTTAATTAACTGCCCTGTGTTACACATGTGATTTTTTGTTTCGACTTCGAGTTACATTCTCAATTTTGACCCTATAAGACAACGTTCAGCGCGAGTTTTATTTTTCGTGTGTAATGTTCGGGCCATCAGTCCATAGACTTGTCTACAACAGCTCTCCATAACACACTAACATCCTAAGGTAGCTTTTCATACCAAATGATTGATTAAGATTGAGTGGTTTGATTATGTGTTGTTCGGTTCATAATGAAATGTAGTAAACTAAATGACTTCTTTAAAACGAGTACTCTACTTCTATAAGCACAACACCACCTAATGAGACTCTGAGGGCGACGTCTGTTGACGGAGATGCAAGTGCTACGGAGACGAAAAATGTAGAAATGTAGAAAATGCGAATTTCAGTGGAATTACGCCTGCTCATCGTTTGTGCGGGAAACGAAAATTTCAAAGAATGTGGCAGAATATCTTCCCTGGTTTTCCTGTGATTCAAATCGCGTAAATGCACTACGTGTGCCAAATACCCACAAAATAATGATTCAAAATGGGCAGTGGAGTTCTCTGGTTCCTTGACAAATGGAAACTTTTGTGTTTTATGGCAGAAGTCAAGTAGGCATGCATTTGGGAAATTTAATGCGGTTTGAAGTAGAGTCACAACTAGAAAAAGCTCCACTTGAAAAATACATTAAGAAAATCTAGTCTTCAGTGTTCTTGCACATCACAACTTTATTCAACATAGCCTATGTTAAAGGCATCAATAAAAACGTTTTACTGACTTCCCCAAGCATGTTGCCTTTTTAAATAAATTGGGTTTAAGTATGGAGACAAATCAGTACGTGAATTATAAAAACTGAAAACTTTTCATTCATCAGTCATTCATTCATGCTGTAAAAAGCTGAAAAATGTTCAATGTTTTCGGTTCCACTGACGGAAGTACTGAAGAACATGTGGTTGTGTACACTCGTAATGTGTCTGATTGGGAGGTAAAGGAAGACCTTTCAGGCCGTCTGTCTCTCGAAATCGCATTTCACTGCTGTAAGTCTACTGGGCTACTGGATATCTTAGGGCTTGATTGGAGAAGAGAAAAGTACACCGTTGGGTGGGAACCGACGGGACATCGTCTGTGAATGTCTCTAAAACGGGTTTTGTAATAGGTTTGAAAAGAAGCTCCGCATTTAATTAACATTCACTGCGCCGCTCAACAGCTACAGCTGGCCATCCCTGACGTTGCTAATTCCACTCCGTATCTGGAAAATCTTGACGAAACTCTGAAGAACATATTATTCAGATTTTACAAAAGATCATCAAAACGCCTCCATGAGCTTAAATTCACCGCAAAACTTTTAGAAAGTGAGATAGTAAAACTCTGAGATATTCATAAAGTACAATGGCTGCGTAGCAACTCTGCCGCTTTGAAAGCTTTGCGTCGTGATCTCGTACCTCATGTCGTCCATCTTCAGGATATGATTAACTGGAAAGATAGAGAAGGAGCAGCAGTGGATGCAGTGAGAACGAAAGACTATCTGAAAATTCTTTCATCATACTAGTTTGCAATAATATTACATTTTATGATTGAACTGTATAAAAATCTACAGCCACATTGTAAGGTGTTATAGTCTAAACAGCTACTAGAATAATAATAATAATAATAATAATAATAATAATAATGGCGTGTGGCCTTCGAAGAGGCCTCGCACAGGTCTTTCAAGATGACGTCGTATAGCAGCCTGCGCGTCTGTGCCCAGAGCCATCGGAATTAACCAATGAAAGTTACAACCCTCAACCCGACCGGGAATCGAACCCGGGACCCCCTGGACCAATGACCAGCACGCTAACCATTTAGCCATGGAGCCGAACGAAATAGTTACTGTTCTCACAAGTACGAACGTCAAAGGCGGTAACTGTGGAAATGCTAGAATTATTACTTCCCTCTGAACGATCCAGCGTGAAGGAATTCCTTACTAAGACCACAGATTCACAGAAACGAAACTGTTCGGAGAACAACGGCGACCAAGGAATTGTCTTCACAAATACATTCGTAAAAAGATGACCACAAGCACAGCTCACTACTTGAAGTCCCGCCCTGATACAGTTCAGAATGAAGTAGGTCCAACGCGCAACGTTCCGGATTTCTTGTACCTGCCTTGAAAAGAAATATGAATTGGCGTATGGCTTTTAGTGCCGGGAGTGTTCGAGGACAAGTTCGGCTCGCCAGATGCAGGAATTTTGATTTGACTCCCGTAGGTGACCTGCGCGTCGTGATGAGGATGAAATTATGATGACGACACATACTCCCAGTCCCCGTGCGAGCGAAATTAACCAATTATGGTTAAAATCCCCGACGCTTCCGGGAATCGAACCCGGGACCCCTGTGACCAAAGGCCAGCACGCTAACCATTTAGCTATGGAGCCGGACTGTACCTGCCTTAAGATAACAGCATAATAACAACGTGGAGATTCTACGGTTTATTTTTTTTTTTTTTTTTGCTAGTTGCTTTACGTCGCGCCGACACAGGGCTGCCGACAGTGAAGTTAGAACCCACTATCCCTCGGATGCAAGCTCACAGCTGCGCGCTCCTAACCGCACGGCCATCTCGCCCGGTAGCACGTTTTTTAATGATAATGATATAAATGAGGATTTTTTTTGCTGTCAGAATGGCTTCAATTGAAGAATATGTTTAACGAAGGACAAATATATTCAAAGAGAATAGGCGAACGCTTAAAAACTCGATACAAGTTTCCTGAACGCTTAGGTGAGCTGAAGAATGTGTTCTACGGAATCGCGTGTATTGCAACAATGTGGATTCAATTTCGTCAACAGAATAATAAAAGTAAGCAGGGACTTGCCCTGGACATCACTACACTGGGAGATGTCATGCAGCTTGTAGTAAATAGACCAACCTTAGAAGACTTAACCCTGCTGTATCCGTAGACAAATGGTATTTCTCGTCAGGACGCGCCATACCAGTGGCCACAAGAACACACGCTTCAAATCCATCTAAGAAAGGTGCAAGAGGTAAGCCTGAAAAGTCTTTTCATTTTCACTTATATTTTTAAATCAACGTTCTTTAATTTTCAACTGGATGCCTGGGCGAAAAGAACGCAAATCGACCTAATAAATAATGGGACAATACAATACATTTCGGTTTATGTTGAATGCTAAACGAAATATTCTCCTCCTCCTCTTCCTCCGACAGACTTCTGAGGAGAGGAGTGAGAAATACGCACCAACAATTTTCGAGGGCTGTACAGGACATGTTTTAACGGCCGGATGCCCTTCCTGTCACCAACCTCAGTTGAAGTGAATTTCATTTATTGAGGCTAAAAAGACCCTTTACGTAGCGTCTTCATATAATAAGATACGGATTTAAGAACGCACTGAATTATTATAATATCATAAATATTAATATTATAAATATTAATATAAATATAAATTAGGATTATGTACAGATACTAAGACGAGGAAAATTAAAACATATATTATGAATTGTGAGTTTGAAACTAAAACATTATTATTAATCCTTTTGGAGACGGGCTGAGCAGCTCAGATGGTAGGACAATGGCCTTATGTGCCCAAATTAGCAGGTTCGATCCTGGCTCAGTCCGGTGGTATTTGAAGGTGTTCAAATATGTCATCCTCGCGTCGGTAGATTTACGTTAAGGAATTCCTGCGGGACAAAATTCCGACGCTTCGACTTATCCGAAAAACGTAAAAGTAGTTAGTGGGACGTAAATTCAATATCATTATTATGAAATTATATTGGACTACAAGGGTCTTAAAAATTAAAACAGGTGTGTAAGAAATGTACGGCTTTCGGATTGATCAACACAAGCTTGCGTGTTCTCAACCCACTGCGTACTCTTCCTGGAAGAAATTAAGGACAGCTTTAGTTGAGTTTAGGTAGTGGTATTTGTGAAATGCTGAAGAACAAAGGCGGTAAAGATACGAGATGCCGTGCAAACAAACGATTTTTTAAATTTAGTGGTGCGATAGATGTGACTTTGAAGAGTGATATTTGTAAATTTTTACCATGGTTAAGTACTGACTCCATAGCTCGAGAACTTCAGTCACTTAGGTGCGTCCAGTATCCAGTATTCGGGAGATAGTAGGTTCTAAACCCACTGTCGGTAGCTCTGAAGATGGTTTTCCGTGGTTTCACATTTTCACACCAGGCAAATGCTGGAACTGTACCTTAATTAAGGCCACGGCTGCTTCCTTCCCATCCCTAGCCCTTTCCTGTCCCATCGTCGCCGTAAGACCTATCTGTGCCGGTGGACGTAAAGCAACTTGTAAATTCATTACGGAAGAAGAATGGAGTCTTCGTTTTCAGATTTTTCCGCACAGCAACAGCTGCTGAGGTCTTATAAATTTCAACCACTGCAGCTGTATGTAATACGGGGTTAAGTGTTCATCATGCCTGGCATTTGACACGTAACGAACTCATGCGTTTTGCACCCTCTGTGGTTTGATGTTTAAAGTTTCAGATAAATCGGTAGGCCTATATACGACTGAACCATAGTCAATGATCGGGAATATCAAACTTTGAACAAGCAGCTTTCGCACGTAGAGTGGTGTACATGAGACGTTACGTTTAGAAATAAGCATGGATGGCAAACTTTATGATCACATTTGATATATTACCAGACCAGAATAGGATTTATTCGAAAATTTGACCTAGGTCGTTAACGATATCACTGTAAGGAATATCTGTGTCCAGAATCTTTACCGCTAGGAGGGATTTGAGATCAACAGTTTTCAGGAGTTTTCTGTAACGCATGTAAATAAGCTAGGTCTTTGCCAAATTTAATTGGTCCCATTAGATCAATCGAGATATGAGAAGCTTATTTTCAATAGGAAATTTCAAAAAGAACGCATGATTGATAATGTACGTATTTATGACTGGTACTAATGGAACTTTTTTAAGAACTAGTAAGGAAATTAATTGAAGTAGTGAAATATGACTGTATAATGAATTGTGCATATAATATAGTCTAAAAGTACTAGCGGGAAAATACATTCGTTTCAAGTACATATGTTTGGTCATATTTTCCATTTCTTTCGTCATATTTAGCTATTTTAAGTCATAAACATCCAAACCCTAATAATAATAATAATAAATAATAATAATAATAATAATAATAATAATAATAATAATAATAATAATATTTTTTTAATTTTTTAATTTCGTATGGCTATTTCTAGCCGAGTGCAGCCATTGTAAGGCAGACCCTCCGACGAGGGTGGGCGGCATCTGCCATCTGTAGGTAACTGCGTGTAATTGTGGTAGAGGATAGTGTTATGTGTGGTGTGTGAGTTGCAGGGATATTGGGGGCAGCACAAACACCCAGCCCCTGGGCCACTGGAATTAACCAATGAAGGTTAAAATCCCCGACCCGGCTGGGAATCGAACCCGGACCCTCTGAACCGAAGGCCAGTACGCTGACCATTCAGCCAACGAGTCGGACTAAAAGTAAACTCGTGTCCTCATCCTGAGGTTGTGCAGCTCTTTTCAGTCACACCCCCGTTGGAGGTGAGCTGCATGTACCAATTTTAACCACATACCAGCCCTCCTGCCATTCTTAAATTCCTGGCAGTACCGGGAATCGAACCCGGGCCCCCGATGACGTCAGCTAATAACACTAACCGTTACGCTACGGAGGCGGACGTAATAATAATAATAATAATAATAATAATAATAATAATAATAATAATAATAATAATAATAATAATACCGGGCGAGTTGGCCGTGCGCGTAGAGGCGCGCGGCTGTGAGCTTGCATCCGGGAGATAGTAGGTTCAAATCCCACTATCGGCAGCCCTGAAAATGGTTTTCCGTGGTTTCCCATTTTCACACCAGGCAAATGCTTGGGCTGTACCTTAATTAAGGCCACGGCCGCTTCCTTCCAACTCCTAGGCCTTTCCTATCCCATCGTCGCCATAAGACCTATCTGTGTCGGTGCGACGTAAATCCCCTAGCAAGAATAATAATAATAATAATATATTATAAATATATTATATTAATTATTATTATTAAATGAAATGAAATGGTGTATGGCTTTTAGTGCCGGGAGTGTCCGAGGACAAGTTCGGCTCGCCAGATGCAAGCTTTTGATTTGACACCCGTAGACGACCTGCGCGTCCTGATGAGGATGAAATGATGATGAAGACGACACACACATCCAACCCCTGATATTAACCAATTAAGGTAAGAATTCCCGACTCCGCCAGGAATCGAACCCGGGACTCCTGTGACCAAAGGCAGCACGCTAACCATTTAGCCATGGAACCAGACATTATTATTATTATTATTATTATTATTATTATTATTATTATTATTATTATTATTATTATTTATTATTACATGCTGTAGCGGAATAATAAATCCTTAATTTCACATCAGTCATCGACGCCTATCTGGAACTAATGCAATCGGTATGTCTACGCGCCTTTAAAATGTGATCACTTCGCTCCGTCCGTCACTCGGCCACGTTCTCGGGTCGCCTCGACAAGTGCCGCGCATGCGCTCCCCATTGTATTCTTCACCTACCTCACTGCATGGCGCGGCGCGCCAGTTTTGTCCGGGCCGGCTTGAACATCGGCAATGGGCGCCCCGTGTGGCGCTGACTGCTCTTAACTCCTAGTGCGGCGGAACGACTAACTTCTCACTTCTCACGTAAGTCCGCCCAACACTTGCCTAACTTGGACTTACTTTGTTAAATATGGCAAACCAATCGTCAAAATCCTCATATGCTGCTGAAGTAAAGGAGCACCGTATTCACCTTTCAGGTCGTTGTTATTACTGTATAATAAATAAGTTTTCACTACAGTCTTCCCCTTGATATCCAAGTAAACTGGCGGGAATTTTAATACGTTTTCGGACATTCTTTAGTAACTTCGTTGGTGAACTTTAATGTTAAACTGTTGAAGATAAAGGGTTCACCATGCAGAAACTTTAGGGAGAAATTTCAGAACAATTTTCAAATTAGCCACGCCCAACAAAAAAAAGTTACGAATCGCTCGAAAAGTAAGCCAAATATCTATTCCGACTGGTAGACAATGACTCATACTTGATTTAAGCTGCTAGCTGTTATCTTTGATACAGATAGAAAAAAACATATAATTTGATATAACTCTGTCCTAGAAAAGGCAATGTTCATCACATACATTCTTGAACAAAATGCCAATTTGTGTTTATTCGTTAAGAAGACAATGAAAAATATATAAAGTTGAAATTCAATTTAAAACTGCCCTTCGTCGGAGTGTACGTTGCGTTATTTCCAAGAGATACGGAAATATTTATAGCACTGGTGTGTTTATTAGTAAAGGAATAGTGGTGATATTATTATTATTATTATTATTATTATTATTATTATTATTATTAACACTGTTGTTATTTCTAAGAGAGGAGAAGTGATTAGGTAGGTAGTGTACACCCCAGTGCGTCTATTTATGACAAAGTTCGTCCGACATTACCAGAGTAACCTTACATATTAGCCCTATTTGGATTTCAGTCTTATATGATTTACTTGCATGAAAATTATATATATTCTAGGGACATTCACCTGAAAAAATAATTTTGTAAAGGTGTTACGTTAATATTGTTTATTAGTGTGTTTATTAGTAAAGGAATAGTGGTGATATCATTATTATTATTATTATTATTATTATTATTATTATTATTATTATTATTACTTTATTAATTTTAAATGATTGAGTACTTTGTATTTATAATTTCGCATCAGAAGTATTAGGCCTGTACCCTGAAAGCGATAGTAAATAATATTGGATGAAACAGTATTTGATGATGATGATGATGATGATGATGATGATGATGATGAAGAAGAAGTCCGACTCGTTGGCTGAATAGTCAGTGTACTGGCCTTCGATTCAGAGGGTCCCGGGTTCGATTCCCGGCCGGGTTGGAGATTTTAACCTTCATTGGTTAATTCCAATGGCTCGGCGTCTGTGTGTTTGTGTTGTCCCCAACATCCCTGCAACTCACACACCACACATAACACTATCCTCCACCACAATAACACGCAGTTACCTACACATGGCAGATGCCGCCCACCCTCATCGGAGGGTCTGCCTTAAAAGGGCTGCACCCGGCTAGAAATAGCCACACGAAATTATTATTATTATTATTATTATTATTATTATTATTATTATTGTTGTTGTTGTTTAAAGGAACCTAACATCTAAGTTCATTGTCCCCGAAACAGTATTTACGTGCAATAGTTACGTAATTTAATCATCGAATAACATACGTTTGTTTTTCTATTGATTATTTACAAATGAAAGAATGGAACGTGTTATTTTATATGATTGTTCTCTGACTCAGTCATAGCTTCTCATCAAGATGATAGCGGTTCGAATATCACAATATTAATATGAAACTTCAAAGAAGAAATTCTTGTAACTCGTTTCGAATTCGATATAATATTGCAGGTATCATTGTTTCGTAACAGGAAACTAAAATTTCAGTCATAAAGATTTTGAAATAACCAACAAATTTAAAATAATAGAAACAGGAAAAAGAACAATTCCGTTTCTTCTCTGAAATTAGTTTTCTGAATATTAGGCGACAATAAAAATGATATACTGTGCACTCAAGAAATCGCTATTTAAAACTTTCTGTAACTCTATATTCTTACTTGCATTATATTATTAACTTGAGCTTTGTTTAAATACTGCTCGTTTATTTTTTACTTCGCATTAATTCATACTGGCTGCTGGTGGCTATCTCAACATACCTTTCTTTCAGTCAAAATTGTTTATTATTTGCATCATTAAGACTTCAGGGTAAGATGATTAAATGGAGTTGTTACCATTATAGCCCTTTCACTTGTCAAGAGTTCCGTAACATTCCTTTAAATTCACTAGCCAAGAAAATACAAAATCAAGAGATTATGTGTAGCAGAAAATATACCACATTCTTCTGAGTAGATTAAAGAAACACGATTGCGTATATGAGAACATTTTAACAGCAAATGTTTTGCAACACATGATTTTCCAAACACCCGCCTACAGTATATTCGCCGCAACGTATGTGTGTGCTGTATGAGGAATGATGTTTTAAAAGAAGCGACTCCACCATATGTGATTTCCTTTCTAAATACGACATTTGTGAATAGATACTTCATAAAAGTTTCATTACTAATATAATTTTACAAATATAATATTACTGTACATTCGTTGATACCTAGAGTGTGTTTAGTGCTGACGCTGAGCATGAAGAAAAGGTTGAATGACTGTGTGCAGTTGAATGAGTTGCGGCATTTACCAGCCACCTGTTTGAGGGCGGCCTAGGGTCTGTGTCTGTGTGTTGTCCTATCCCACAAGGTCAAGATGAAGATGTGCCCACATGTGGTTTAAAATGACCGGTGTCTGCATCTGTTCGTTTAGAGGGAATCGCTTCCAGTAACTCAGAAATCGTGAAGAACTTCACAACAAAGCATAAAGTTACACATTTATTACAGTAGTATCAATGTTCGATTGAATAATAATAATAATAATAATAATAATAATAATAATAATAATAATAATAATAGAAGAGGAAGAAGAAACGAGAATAGGAGATTGCATTCCTTTACGGACAATGTTTAATATAAATATTTACATTTTTCCTGCCACGAAAGTATACTGTACTGTCATTACTTTCGAAATGAAAGCCATTTTTGGTTTATTATTATTATTATTATTATTATTATTATTATTATTATTATTATTATTAATCATAGTCCTGGTAACGAAACTCCTACATAGGAGGTTCCACCTAGTAATTCTGTAACTATGAAAATTTATCTTTTCAGTTAGACATATCGTAAGCCCTTCAGGGTTAACAGTTATGTCTCGTTGTTTTCTGTCAGAAAGATTGGTTCGGCCGTTTAACGTGCTAGCCTTGAAAACAGGGAATTCCATTATGCGTTCGTTCCGTGTTAAGGGTGATTGAACGGAAGTCTAGCGTTGTCGAATTCAACTGATTGAAGGAATTACGTAAACTATTGATGCTTTTGTGTTTCTGATAGACTAGACAATTATTATTATTATTATTATTATTATTATTATTATTATTATTATTATTATTATTTCTTCGTTATGCCCGTTTACAGAGCGCGTTGGAACTTGCTAGCTTGATGATGGTTATACTTTCTTTTTCTCCTCCTTCATGAACTCGCTATGCTGTTTTTGCGTTCTTCCGTCCATTGTTTCCTTGTGGTTCTTTTAGCCTTTTCCGTGAATGTGTGCTTTGCAATCAGAGTTCCAAAAGCCTTGCGATCCCTGATAGTATCTTCTTTAAGTCCTGCTTTATCTCCTCTAACCAGCTGATTTTGACCTTCTTTGAATTAAATATACCAAGCAGTTTTTTTTCCTTTGCATATCTAGAGTCGTCCATTCTACAGATGTGGCCATAGAATTTCAATCGTCTCCTGCTCACGGTATCGGTGAACTTGTCGATTGCTTTGTACAAATATACAGTTTTTCTTTTGATCCATATACCATTTACATGAACGGGGCCATATATTTTCCTAAGAATTATTCGTTCTTGTTTATCAATTTCGTCAATTTTAGAGTGACCACCTAGAGATGTGGTTTCTGAGGCATACAAAGCTTCCGGAAGAACAACAGTCCTGTAAATGCCGAAGTTTTGCATTTTGTGACATCACTCTTTTCTAGTAGTGATTCCATGTTATTGGGTACGCTTTCGAGAATTTGGTGGCTGTTTCTAAATTAGCTTTCGTGTCCAATGCGGATGGTACAATGATTTCTCCTAGATATTTGAGGGATGGGACCTGTGTGATTATTCCATAATTTGTCTGAAGTGGGATCTTTGGATATTCCGGTGTCCATTACCCATGATATGAGTCTTCTCATACGATGTTATCTCATGTAACTTCTCTATGGCATACCAGGTTTCTTCACTAGTCTTCGTAAAGATAGCTAAATCATCAGCAAATCTAGGCACTTCACGTTAATTATTATTTCATTTTGCAATTACATCAATAACTACAGTGTATTATTCTAATTTTTTGGGATTCAAAAAAGTTGTGAATATTTACTGCTTGTTGTATGATAAAAAGTAATTCTTCAGTTTTAAATCAAATCGTGCCGAGTGTGTTGGCCAAGCGGCTCGGATCGCGTAGTTGTGAGCTAGCATTTCCACAGTTTGTGTGTGTTAACAAAGAGGCTCGGAGCACGATGCTATGAGCTAGCATCACCACAATTAGGTCCGGCTCCATGGCTAAATGGTTAGCGTGCTGGTCTTTGGTCACAGGGGTCCCGGGTTTGATTTCCGACAGGGTAAGGAATTTTAACCATAATTGGTTAATTTCGCTGGCACGGAGACTGGGTGTATGTGTCGTCTTCATCATCACTTCATCCTCATCACGACACGCAGGTCGCCTACGGGAGTCAAATCGAAAAACCTGCATCTGGCGAGCCGAACCTGTCCTCGGACACTCCCGGCACTAAAAGCCGTACTCTATTTCATTACCACAGTTTCTGTGATATTCCTATTTTCACACCAGGAAAATTCGGGGGCTGTACATTCATTGAGACCACGGCCGCTTCCTTCTCATTTCCTAGACCTTTCTCAGGAATGCGTCACCGGAAACCTTCGATATGTTAGTAAGATGCTAAACCAATAATAATAATAATAATAATAATAATAATAATAATAATAATAATAATAATAATAATAATATGTTGGGAATGGCTTTTAATCCTGTAAATATAGGCATTATATATTTACCGGAAATAAAAGCCAGGACCACGCGTATGTGTTTATGAGAAGCTGGTAATTTTTCTTCTCATCCTTCTTCATTTCCTCCTTCTTCTTCTTCTTCGTATTATTATTAATTATTATTATTATTACTAGTGTTGTCGAGATGTGGGAAATTTGCAGAACCAGGGAAGTGGCAGCGTAGACCTTAACTGAAGTACAGCCCCGGATTTGTATGATGTGAAAAAGGGTAGATCATGGAAAACTCTCTTGCCAGGGCCACCGACTGTAGAGTTCAAAAACACGATTCATGCCCTGGAACCATCTCACTGGATAATAATAATAATAATAATAATAATAATAATAATAATAATAATAATAATAATAATAATAATCACTTCTCTTTAATAATATGCCAATGGCCGTAGCCCTGTTGAAACACCGGATCCCGTGAGATCTCAGAAGTTAAGCAACATTGGGCGTGGTCAAGATTTGGATGGGTTGCCACGCGCTGATTGTGCGGGGTATGGGAATGGAGAAACCGAAAGGTCCTGGCCACTCTACCGTGCGTTAACTCCGGCTCAGGCACGCCTCTGAGGAGGTTCGGACCTGCCTTCGGGCAGAATACACCCTTACCTTATCTTTAATAACAACCCTTCTTATTCACATAATTATCCTTGAATATTGCCTGCTGCCATTTCTTGATGGATACAGTACTTTTGTATCCATCTCTTGGCACAGGCCAGAGTAAAGTGTAGCATCCACCGAAGTCCCAGTCTCATCCATGGCTGTAACAATATGGAAGCGCCTGGGGTATGGGTGGTGCTGAGTAATGTCATTCAGAGCACGACTCGTGCATCTGAGTGTTATGAAAGGTGTTGCTCATAGGGTCAGTCGTGCTGCAATAGCACTTTCTGACCCAGTGAGGAATGCAATGGCAAACTACCTCACTCCTCGTCTTGCCTAGTACGCCTCATTTTGATGCTGCCATTGGTTTTTGCGGTTTCCTTATAACCGCATAACCTTTGATGGTGCTATTTGAGGATCCAACCAGCCTCTGGGCTGATGACCTAACAGACAGACATCCTTGACTACTGAATTCTGTACACCTACGGGTTTCATCGTACGGCAAAAATCACAACTTGTCATGTAATTTGTTATTATTTACCGAACAAGTGGCTGCGTGGTTTAAGTCACGCAGCTATCGGCGTTCGGGAGATAGTGGGTTCGAACCCACTGCCGGCAGCCCTGAAGATGATTTTCCGTGGTGTCCCATCTTCACACCAGGAAAATGCTGTGGCTGTACCGTAATTAAGGCCACAGTCGCTTCCTTCCCACTCCAGGATATTTCCTAACTCAATGCCACCGTAAAACTTATCTGTGCCGGTGCGACCTAAATCGAATTGAAAAAAAATATGTTACTACAGTAAGTTAATGTTTAGCTCCGACTGGGAATGATACAGTACAATACCTTCTTCTCTATCCTTTGATACGAACAGTAATAATGTTACCTGTTTAGTATCTGCTCTGTCTTGTAGTGTCTTAACCGACGTTGGGGCATAAGAACATTTTTTTTGGCAGGAATTTTTTAACGTGCTGGAAACCACGATACGGAGCTGCTGCATTTAAACATCTCCGTGTGGCACTGACCTCAGCCAGAATCAAGGAAAATGGAGGGCCAAGAACTACCTTATATATTGGAAGTTATGGAAAATTTATATAAACAAATTCTTATGCAGATTAATATAGGATAAACAATTACTATAGATTAAATATGCTTTACTGCAATGTTTCACTTGAAGGGTCGTCAACTTAGGGTTTGTTCAAAATATGGCTATTCATTGTCTACTATTTTCTATGAGTAGCTCACAGTAAGCTGTAATTGCGCACATCTGTGGTAATAACAAAGATTTAAAATTCAGTTCGTGTGCGACAAAATTAAGAGTCGAACCTATTTATAATAAATCGAAATTTGGAAGTTTTTAAGGAGAGGAAACTAAGTGAATAGTGTATTAAAACAAAGATTTCTGATGCAAAGTGCACAGTGTTGAAATTCATTTTGTGTATGTGGTGTCGATAATATTCATAACACCTCACCAACATATTCTAAATTTTATGTTGATGTATTCATATTTTCATTCCTTACTGTGAACATTCTTGCCTTACTAATATGGATTCCCAGCATTGAATCTTGTGAATCTGTTGAAGGGTCAGATGAATACATAAAGATCAAAGCATGAAATGTTATCTCAGTCAATTTGCTGAGTGTTATTATTTTCATTGTTTGTAGTGTGCGGATTACAAAAGGCTTATCGCACGTCATTCGCCTAATTATATTTCAAACATAGTCATTATGAACACAAGTGCGATTTGATCTTCCGTTGAAGAATACAAATTGGCTGTATATCGTAGCACAAATTTGGTCTGACTGCTAGGCTGATAGATCGGCGTTTAGGCCTTGAGTTCAGAGGTTCCTGTGTTCGATTCCCGGCCTGGTCGGGGATTTTAATCGTGTCTGATTAATTTTTTGGCTCGGGAACTGGCTGTTTGTGTTTGTCTCAACACTCTCCTCTTCATATTCAGAAAACACACCACACTACCAATCACCACAGAAACACTCAGTTGTGATTATATCTCTCCACTTAGGGTTGGCGTCAGGAAGGGCATCTGATCGTAAAACATTGTCAAATCCACATGTGCGACACACTTAGCACCCGCGACGACTCCACAGGTGTGGGGAAAATTGGTAAATTCACTTTTTCTTTGTCTGAAGTTTCCTCTTCCTCCAATACCCCTACATATGGGCGCTATGCCACTTCTTCTATTCGCCCGTCCACGCTTTTCCCGTTTACAGTTCTTTCGACTTGAAACCTTCCAAATTTTGAATCAAGGTCAGACATGTTTTCCTGTCTAACATCAGACTTTCCTGGATGTTGGACTTCCCTAGATCTTTACGAACTCCTTAATCCATGCCATCGTTTTTTGTTTTTTTTTTTGTTTTTTTTTTGTTTCTTTTTTTTGTTTTTTGTTTTTTCTCCACAGGTAGTGGGATAACTTTTCGGTTAGTCTGGGTTTGTCCATTCTATTCAAGTGTCCGAGAAGTGATAAACTCCTCCTTTCCATGGTTTCTGAAATGTTCTCCACATTTTGTAGACTTCATTGTTGTTCCGAAGTTCCCAGCAGATTTCAGTCTGGATTGAGCCAAAGATTTTCCGTAGTATTTTTCTTTCTTGGATCTCCATTCCTTCGCTGGCATACAGGTATTCTGTCTTCACTATAGTGCTGTAATGCCATACCCCCCTGTGGGTGGGGGCGATAAAATAACACCCACGGTATCCCCTGCGTGTCACAAAAGGCGACTAGAAAAGGCCCCAGGGGCTCTGAACTTTTGAGTATGGTTTGGTGACCATGGGGCCCTTAGCTGAGTTCTGGCGTTGCTTCCACTTACTTGTGCCAGGCTCCTCACTTTCATCTATCTATCCGACCTCCCTTGGTCAACTCTTATTCTTTTCCAACCCCGACTCTATTAAGTTTCCAAGGGCTAGGGAGTCTTTCATTTTCACGCCCTTCGGGGCCCTTTCCTTTCTTTGGCCGATACCTTCATTTTTCGAAGTTATTAGTGCTATATAGAGGATAGTTGTCTGGTAGTACTTCTAAACAGTAATCACCACCACCACCACTAATGCCTTATTTTGCCATTCCATGAGATGCGTTTCTTGTTGTAGATGTTTTTAGTTAGTCTATAAGCTCTCTTCATTTTTGAGATACGATCGTCTACAGCAGCTTTCTCTATTATTATTATTATTATTATTATTATTATTATTATTATTATTATTATTATTATTATTATTATTACGAACAGTCTTGCTTACTAATTTGGATTCCCGTCATTGACTTCCGTGAAATTGTTGAAGTTTTGGATGAATGATACAGGCAACTTATAGCATGAATTGTTATTTCTCAGTCATTCAATCTAAAAAAAATTCATGGCGCAACAGCACCGAAGGTCCATGGTCTACCAAGCGACCGCTGCTCAGCTTGAAGGCCTGCAAATTACGAGGTGTCGTGTGGTCAGCACGACGGATCCTGATCCTCTCGGCCGTTATTCTTGACTTACTTGACCAGGGCCGCCATCTCATCGTCAGATAGCTCCTCAATTGTAATCACGTAGGCTGAGTGGACCTCGAACCAGCCCCCAGATGCAGGTGAAAATCCCTGACCTGGCTGGGAACCGAATGCGGGGACTCCGGGTAAGAGACAGGCACGCCACCGCTACACCTCGCGACCGGTAATCATTCAAGCTGCTGAGTGAAATCGCTTGTAATGTACGGAATGTGAAAGGCTTATCACTCATTTATGGTAGAATGATACTCGATACGTAGCCGTCATGAACTCAAGTGGGGTTAGGTTATGTTTGATCACCCATTCAAGAATACAAATCGCGCTAATTATCGTAGAATAGACCTGCACCTCTTCATATTACAGGAAGTAACGAGTGGATAAGCATTCGCAGAAATAATAATGACATGTTTTAAAGTCATAAACAAGGTGATCATATCATTATGTGCACTATTGTGATGTAGTACCTGCAGTTTCAGGGGATATGAGTGAGAGCGGAAGAGACAAGACGGACCTCGCGTCATCATACAGCCAGATCATCCATCGCCAAGCTTTGGGGGGAGAAGGGTTTGAATGCATCATGAAGAGGTGCATGGTCTCACAACAGATGACAGCAATAGACAGGCCGACATCATCGCCTTTCAGCCACATTCTCCCCGCAGATGCGTTATGGAGACCATCATCCGATACGAGACCCATGAGAACCAGTCTGATGAAGTGACGGAGAAAAGGGACTTACCTATGACCCCATTATTAAATACTTCCAGATCAACTGTCGGCAGCCGTGAGGATGGTTTTCCGTGGTTTCTCATCCTAGATCCTAGATCCGTAAAACGAGTCAGCAATTTGTTTCTTTCAGAATCGCCTTGTAGCATTTACGGGTTACCATGATGACAAATAGTCCGGAATATAATAAAGATTAATTTCAACTTCTAACTCCTAGCCCTTACCTATCCTATCGTCACGATAAAACCTATCTGATCGGTGCGACTTAAGACAAATTGTAAACTTACTCTAAATGCTATGTTCATGGTATTTATTATTATTATTATTATTATTATTATTATTATTATTATTATTATTATTATTATTATTATTATTATTATTATTATTAACATTCTTGCCTTACTAATTTGGATTTCCGTCATTGAGTACCGTGAAACTGTAGTAGCTTAGGATGAATTAATTATGAGGTAATTATTTCTGAGAACGCCATCATCTCTAATCCATGGTTTAATGATAGGTGTGAAAGGAACTATCCCTAAATTCTTCGCCGATTTGTTCAAAAGGTCCGGCCTGACTAAGGACTTAATTATATTACTCAGATGTTATATTTATATATTTAGGAATCATACTTAAGGACCTTACGGGCACAGTTCCTTAATAGTTTAGTAACGTAGTAACTATTTCCATGTCTTTGAAACTGCTTACTACCGGGTGAGTTGGCCGTGCGCGTAGAGGCGCGCGGCTGTGAGCTTGCATCCGGGAGATAGTAGGTTCGAATCCCACTTTCGGCAGCCGTGAAGATGGTTTTCCGTGGTTTCCCATTTTCACACCTTAATCAAGGCCACGGCCGCTTCCTTCCAACTCCTAGGTCTTTCCTATCCCATCGTCGCCATAAGACCTATCTGTGTCGGTGCGACGTAAAGCCCCTAGCAAAAAAAACTGCTTACTTCCAGATAACTAATTTTTATTATATTCCGTACTAATTGTCATCATGGCAACCTGTAAATACTACAGGTCGATTCTGAAAGATAAAAAATGTTTATTCGTTTTACGGATGTAGGATATCGTTGACCATGAGCACCGTACACTTCAATGTGTCGCGACACGTCTCATAACTGGTGTCGAAATGTGTTTGTATTAATGTGTAACTAATTATTATTTTGCCTGCCACGGGATCGATTCCCGATCGGGTCAGGGAGTATTACCTGGACCTGAGGACTGGTTCGAGGTAGTCGTGACCTACGTGCTTACAATTGAGGAACTATGCGACTGTGAGATAGCGGCCCCGGTCTAGAAAACCAATAATACCTGCCGAGAGGATTCGTCGTGCCTGACAACACGACACCTCGTAATCTGCAGGTGTTTGGGTTGAGCAGTGGTCGCTTGGTCGGCCATGACCCTTCGGGGCTCTTGTGCCATGGGGTTTGGTAATTATTATTAGGATTTTGGAAGGTGCCTCGGAACTTGAAATACGATACTATCCCAGCATTTTTCTGGGGAGAGTGGAATACCTGGAAAGAAAACCTATCTCATATAAGAGTATCCGGACTGGCTAATTTCTGAGTCCAAGTTCCCAGTTATTTCCAAATCAAGGCCTGTCTGCGTTGTGAACTATTGAAAGTTGCACAACGGTATTTTGATTTAAATACAGGATGTGACTTTAAAATTCTGCACATTAAGTTACAACTAACCAGTTGACAGAGGCGCGGGGAACTAAGCTCGGTTCATCCGGAAGGACGTGGTTCGATTCCCCGCCACGAACTTGAAAAAATTAGAAACGATATTTCCACTACTTAATGGTACTGAGATTCTCAGCCTAGACCAAAAATGAATACCAAGTTAATTCCTGAGGACATAGGCGGCCAGGCAGTGAGCTAACGTCCGGCTCCATGGCTAAATGATTAGCGTGCTGGCGTTTGGTCACAGGTATCCCGGGTTCGATTCCCGGCAGGATCGGGAATTTTAACCATCATTGGTTAATTTCGCTGGCATGGGGGCTGGTTGTATGTGTTGTCTTCATCATCATTTCATCCTCGTCGCAACGCGCAGATCACCTACGGGCGTCAAATCTAAAGACCGTTACCTGGCGAGCCGAACATGTCCTAGGACACTCTCGGCACTAAAAGCCATTTCATGTCAGTGGGCTAACAACTCCATCGCACATTGTGCCGAGGATACGAATTATTCATTCCACTTCTTTAATGGCTTTTATACCCCGTGCGGAAAGTGATTTGCTTTGTGCCTACTCTGGGTACTTCTCTGTTGCATCTGATGGGTTAAGTGGTTAAGACGGTAGAAGCGTTGAACTTAGCTAAATTTGAGAGTTTCTGTCGCGGATCAGACCGGTGGTACTTGAAGGTGCTCAAATAAGTCAACCTCGTGTCTGTAATTTATCGACACGTGAAGGAACACCTGACGAACAAAATGTCGATAACTTGGGACTCCTTAAAATCGTAAGAATAGTAAGTAGGACGTAAATCCAATATCATTATATCATTTTTTCATCTTATACAATTTTTGTAGAATGCCTTTGCGAAACCTAACATTTCTCAATATTTTCGTCTTTCACACCCCTACTCTTCCGGATAACCTCAAGTTCATGGGGATTCATTTTCTTCTTGAATTAATATTTAGAAAGGCTTATAATCTGGTAAATCCCCTTTAGAATATTATGCATTTGTATTGTTGGCACTGTAGGACCGACCGAGCAAGTGGCTATGCGGTTTGAGTCACGTACCAGTCAGTTTGCATTCCGAGATAGTGGGTTCGAACCCAACTGTCGGCAGCCCTGAAGATGATTTTCCATCGTTTCCCATTCTCGCAGAGGGCAATGCTTAGGCTGTACCTTAATTAAGATCACGTTTGCCTCCTTCCCACTCCTAGCCCTTTCTTATCCCTTCGTGCCACAAGACCTATCTGTGTTGGTGAGATGTAAAAAATCTAAAAGCATCGCCGTAAGATATATCTGTGTCAGTGCGACGTAAAGCAACTTGCAAAAATTTAAAAAAATTAAAAAAGGGCTAAATAATAATAATAATAATAATAATAATAATAATAATAATAATAATAATCGTATGGCCTCAGCTACCGTTTGCAGACATTTCGATTTGACGCCATCTGGCTGTCTGCTCGTCAATTTCGACGTTCCAGTTTACTCTGTCTGCCATCTAGCGGACCTAGAGTAAACCGGATCTCTCTTGGGCGTCTATGGCTGAGATTTAATGCAGCTAAAAAAAAAAAAAAAAGGGCTAAAGGACCAAGATGCGAAGGTCCTTAATAAATTAAATCATCGACAGATATTTTGATTTTGAGACATGTAAATGTAACTTTTCATAATAAAAAAAGTCAGAACAACCGTTCACGAAAATTCCCCACTCTTTAGGCTATGCAATGTCTACAGCAGTGCAGTTCGGAAAAATAATTTTTTAGACTTCTGTGCACCTCTAGACCTGCCTTTACAACAATTCACCATCTCCGTGAAAACTCTGTAATGCTGATTTGAACCAAAAAAAAGTATTATAAATATTCTACATTAAGCCCTATATCATAAATGTAATTATAAGTGTTAGAACTAGAAAAAATAATAGTTTAGATATGAAATTACGATTTTTTAATTTTTTACAATATTTTTTCCTCTTTCATGTAAAGATTAAATTAAATTAGATGTGAAATACTGTTCCTTTCTCGTTGTAAATAAAAGGTTAGAATAGTTTAGGTATTAGGTTATTAGACCAGTTTAGATACGAAATTATGTTCTATCTACTTGTTTCTTGCAAGGATTAGATATGTAATATTATTTATTTCTCAACGTAAATATAATATTAGAATAGTTTAGATATTATGATAATAGACTGATTGAAACATTAAAAAAACACGTGTAAACATGTGCCACTGTAATTGGGATTAGAAATCCTGTAGTGCGCAGTAAGTAAACAAATAAATAAATAAATAAATAAATAAATAAATAAATAAATAAATAAATAAATAAATAAATAAATAAATAAATAAATCATTACTCATTTCTCGCCAATGCACCCGCTAGTCGAATTATATCCAAGACATAAAATATGTAGTTTGCATTCTGTAAAAAACTCAAGTGCTCTGGGGCTATGATCACTAAATTAACATTATTCTCACCCTCTCGTGGGGACATCGGAGCGAACTGTGCCACAGGAAGAATTCATTGTTTTTGTAGCCTGATGCCCATTCTGACGCCAAATGTACTGTATGTGGAAAAATGTATTCACTATTGCGTGTTCATTCAGTGGTGGATAGTGTGATGTGTTGTGGGTATATGAATATTAAAAAAACACAAACACCCAGTCCCCGTGCAAGAGGAATTGACCAGTCACAATTAAAATCCCTGACACGACCAAGAATCGAACTTAGGACCGTCTGAACTGGAGGAGGTCAACAATAGAACTTCAAGATTAGTTACTTTTAGGTTTAAGTGATTTAATACAATCCTATACAGTTGTATCTATTCCATACCGGAGATACCTTAATATTTAGGTTAGCAACTACCCAAACTATTTTCTTCTTATAGACATGATGTAGGTTTTGTTGATACGGGCCGTGAATGCTTCAATGGTAACATTTTCTTCTTCTTCCATTTCAAGTTTTCTAAAGTCCTTTTTAGCCTTTATTCGTCTGATTCCTTCATCCGTTTCTTGTACCCTGACTTATCTCAAAACTGAGTGTAGGCTTAAATGGCAGAATCAGAGTCAAACATTTACCCAAACCACTTCGTCTTCCATTTGAAGTTTTTTAATTTCCTTTTTTGCCGTTAATCGTCGGGTTCCGAGTCTTGTACACTAGCTGATATTAAAACAGCGTACGCTTAAACGGCAGAATCAGTCAAATATTATACACGTTCACCTGTGATGTGGTCCTTCGTAATTAGTCACAGTCTTTAATGAACATTGCCTAATGATCAATTCGCCAACACATGTGGGTAGTCCCATTGTGTTGGGAAGGCTACAAGCAGCGTTTAGAACAACTTGTAGCATTTATATTCTTTAAACGTCCATCCTTAGCGTTAGCGTTATTAGCTGCCGACCTCGGAGGCCCGGGTATAATTTCGGTACTGCTGGAAGTAGAAGGGCTGGTATGTGTTTAAAATGGAAAATACAGGTCATATCCATCCGGGATGTGCATGAAAAGAGCTGTACCGCCTCCGTACTATGACACAAATCTTGTGGGACCCAAACCGGACAGCCACTTGCTTCGGAAGAGAATGTGTTCGAGCCCTACCATTGGCAGCCCTGAAAATGGTTTTCCGTGTTTTTCTATTTTCACACCAGGCAAACGCTGGGGCTGTACCTCAATTAAGGCTACGGTCGCTTCCTTCTCACTCCTAGCCCTTTCCTGTACCACTGACGCCATAACACCTGTACGTGACGGTGCGTAAAGCAAATCGTCAAAAAAGTAACTAGTGGGACGTAAAACCAATAACATTATTATTTCAACTCGTGCTTGCACTCAGCAACTGCATTTGCCTGGTGTGAAAATAGGAAACCACGGCAAACCGTCATCAAGGGTGCCGACAGTGGGATTCGAACCCACTATCTTCCAAATACAGGCTCACAGCTGCGCGACCCTAACCGCACGGCTAACTTGCTCGGCCTCTCAACTAGTGACAGTGGAATGGTAAAGTAAACTCGTGTCCTCGCTTGTTCTATTCCGATACTGAAAGTATTTGATTTGTAAGGCCTTGGAGTCTTTCATTTTCATGACCTCTTTGGTTTGCCATTATATTTAAAATTTATAAGATCGGACGTCTTCCGCTCCTTCAGATTATAGATAATTGAGGATGATTCTCATTTTATCTTCCCTTAAAACAGTAAGCAGCGAGCAAATTAGCTATGCGGTTCGAGGAAGTTTAGCTGTTAGCTCGTATTCGGGAGAGGATGTCCTCGAACCCCACTTTAGCAGCCCTGAAGACTATTTTCCGTGGTTTCCCATTTTCACACCAGGGAAATGCTGCAACGCTGCCTCACGCTTCCTTCACGCTCCCAGCGTCGTCCTATCCCATTGTCGAAGTAAGAACTGAGTCGGTGGACACAAAACAAATAAAACAGCAGTAACCACCATCTTCCAATTCCATAGAGAGCAATTTTCTCTCCTTTTTCATTGTCAAGCCTGGAGGGCTGTTTCTAATACAACAGCCGGCCTTAGTGACAAAACTGATTGTCATCCTTCTCATTCCAGTATAGGGCATTAAATTCCAGATGGGGTGGGTAGCGTTGAGGGTGTTAAAACTGAAACTACCGTGGGTGGTCTGCTTCCGGTGCATTGAGGAATTGCTGATGGAAACATTTCCAACTGCCTGACGTCTCCTAAATTTGTTAGCAAATAAAGGAATTTTAAATTTACAAAATAATAATAATAATAATAATAATAATAATAATAATAATAATAATAATAATAATAATACTCTTCGTTTTACGTCCCACGGTTTTCAGAAACGCTAAGGTGCGGAAATTTCGTCCCACAGGAATTCTTTTACGTGCCAGTTAATCTACAGATACGAGGCTGAGGACCTTCAAGTACCGTCGAATGAGCATGGATCGAACCCACCAACTTGAGCTAAGTAGGCTAGCGGTCTACTGCCCGAGCAGCTCAGTCCGATTATTATTATTCCTCGTAAGCACTCTCCTCTGTGTTATGTCTATTAGGAGTTCTGACAAAGAGCACGCTTCTCTTAATATTTAGTATTTATTTTTCTTCCCAGCAATTAACAACAGTCGCCTATTGCTTACGTAGGAAGTTGTTCTGGCATATGTATAGTTCCCTATTTCATTGGAGTTTTTCCTCCAAACTAGTGTAGATTCACAATCACTTAGTCAAACCCCCACCACCCCACCATCACTCCACAGCCATCAGACCAATGGTGGTGATGGTTGTGATCATTATTTTAAGGAGCAGCTCACCGTGATAAAGACCCCCTCAACTCTATTGAAAGAAGATGAGCATGAAAATGAAGGAATCCATTCATCTTGCAAAACCTAGAACCGCTGAGCTCGGAAGGGGCAACAATTCTTTTGCAGGGTGCTTTACGTCGCAACGACACAGATAAGTCTTATGGCAACGATGGGGTAGGAAAGGGCTAGGAGTGGGAAGGAAGCGTCCGTGGCCTTATTTAAGGTACAGTCCCAGCATTTTCCTGGTGTGAAAATTGGAAATCACGGAAAACCATCTTCAGGGCTGCCGACAGTGGGGTTCGAACCCACCATCTTCCGAATACTGGATAGTGGCCACACTTACGCGACTGCAGCTATAGGGTTCGGTGGGGACAACTATTGACCAAGGAAAATCGTATAGGGAAAATAAAAATTGAGTAGCCTGGCGCATGTGAAATCAGCGCTAATTCGGCTACTGAGGCATGGTCGCTACTTCACGTTCGCATATTGAGAGTTTTCTGAATTGGAAGAGTATGAAGAAATAGTTGGGTGGACGAAAGGCGAAAGCGATAGCTGAGATATATTATAAATTTGCGGGCAGGGTCGAATAGTGTACACTCCCCACACAGAACATTCCCCGAGTACGAGCACGACATAAAGGAACGAGCACGTTATCTGTAGTAATATAGAGAGCTTCAGTAGTGATGGGTTAATCGAACACAAAATAATCACCTAATCGATTGTTTCGTTTTATTCGATTAATCGATTATATTTCCCATTTTATTATTTTTTGATTATTCACTCGTATGAATGAGGCAACTGAATAGTGTCCGGCTCCATGGCTAAATGGTTAGCGTGCTGGCGTTTGGTCACAGGGGTCACGGGTTCGATTCCCGGCAGGGTCGGGAATTTTTAACCTTAATTGGTTAATTTCGCTGGCACGGGGGTTGGGTGTAAGTGTAGTCTTCATCGTCATTTCATCCTCATCACGACGCGCAGGCCGCTTACGGGAATCAACTCAAAAGACCTACATCTGGCGAGCTGAACTTGTCCTCGGACACTCCCGGCACTAAAATTCATGCGCCATTTCATTTCAACTGAGTAGTGAATGCTTTCGAAATAATCCAATGAAAAGTTATGTTATTAAGACAGTTAATTCACTCATTTAGTTACAAAATTTCGAGATGTGTTTGGAAAATGGTGTATTTCTATTTTTCATAAGAATTCGTCTATTCGCTTATTTCAATCGATTGTGCATCCGACACACTTAAACCGAAAAAGTGATTCATGACGCATCCGAATATTCTATGCGATACAACTGAATGATATTTGAAGCACATTCCATTATTTCATTCGATTATTGACATAATCGGACAGAGGTTATTCGATTATTAGAAGTATTCGATTATACCATCACTAAGCTTCAACCCGCCTGGTGGTCATGATCGTTAAAGCTTTAAGTCTCTATAGTCTCACTCCGTGGTTAGCCAGTTCCGAGTCCCGATTGTCGAAAAAATGTTCACCATCACAGTGTTGGCTGGCGGGGTGTACAATATACAATATCTAATTACTAGATTGCGTATCAAAAGCCTGGATTAAATTCCAAACCTCGCCGCAGCATTAATGTGGAGCTAGGGCATATTCTTCCGTCGGATGGGGACGTTAAGCCTTGAGTAGACCCCTTGATTCTATTCGATAAGAGTAGTCTATGTACCGGCAACGGGTTTCACCCTCTCCCTTCTTACTATCATATATTACGTCATTCATTTTATATCCTCTGATGCGGCTGATGTCAGGAAGGGCATTCGGTTTTAATATTTGGCTACCAAGGTTCATCTAACTTTGTAACAGACCCCGTAGAGTGGCGAGAAAAGGGTCAGACATACATACATACATACATACATGCATACAGTACAATGAGAACTTCAGATTTTATCGATAGATTTGCGAGTAACGGAAATTATAAGTGAATTTATCTAAGAGAGAATATGGAGCTCGAGTTGTATTTATTTTGAGTAATGAGCAAAGGCCGCCTCTGAGATGAAGTGGTTAGCTTGATTAGCTGCCACCCCGAGAGGCCTGGGCTCGATTCCCGACTCTAGCACGAAATTTGAAAAGTGCTACTACGGCTGGAACGGAGTTCACTCAACCTGCGGAGGTCAAGTGAGTAGAAGGGTTTCGATTCCCACTTCAGCCATCCTCGAAGTGCTTTTCCGTGGTTTCCCACTTCTCCTCCAGGCAAATGCCGGGATGGTATCTAACTTAAAGCCACGGCCGATTCCTTCCCTCTTCGTTTTCTATCCGTTCCGACCTTCCCATTTTCCACAAGGACCCTGTTCAGCATAGCAAGTGAGGCCGCCTGGGCGAGGTACTGGTTCCCCTTCCCAGTTGTATCCCCCAACCCTAAGTCTCACGCTCCAGCATACTGCCCGTGAGGCGGTAGAGGTGGGATCCTTTGCTGGTCCGAGGGAAAAATAAACCCTGGAGGGTAAACGGATTAAGAAAGAAAAGAAAGAATACTGAGCAAATAACTACAAAATTAATTAGGTGATGACAAAAGTGCACGAATATATACGAAGTCAGGCACACAGGTATTCATAACCTCTACAGAAAACAGAACTTTCAGCACGGAATGCACTGTTTTAATTTCGCATTTAAACTCTTGGAGCTCCTGTATCCCAACCTGTAGGTTTCATCAAAGTAAAACACAGCAAAAGCAAAATCATCTCCATACAGGCCATGAAGGCTCTTGGAAGGGTGGAAGGTCAACAAACTTACTTACTTACTTACTTACTTACTATTACCTATTTTCAGTGCATCGTTCGAAACTGGCTAAGAAAATCGCCAGGAGCTGAATCCGGGCCTCTTAGTCTTTTAAACGGAGTGAAAGAGGCATGTCCCAAAAATAATAACAAAATAACGCAGATATAGGGTTAATTTAAATGAAGCACATTTATTTTGACAAACAGGAAAGAAATCAGCCCAAGACTGGCATGAAAGAACAAATAAATAGGGATATGGGAAGTCAGTTACTCACATACATGAAGTTCAACAACGGTCCATCCAAAGTTTCATCCCGAGGTACATCATCAGAATCTATACTCTCACCTTTTTGAACAATCCCCACGGAGATTAAATTCCCAATAAAATCAAAGATGCCAGATAAATCAAGACCGGCTAAAAAGAACAAAGCACAAAAGAGTAAAGGAAAGTGTTGCCATAGTAACATGAAATAAATAAACACGAGATAAAAGAGGCGTAAAACAGGTTAAAATCTAAAACAAGCAGATAAATCTGCTAGGAAGGCTATAAATGAAAGTAAGACAAAATGAGAACAATGATGATAATAAATAATAGCTAGGTACTAAAAAGTAGCATAGGCCGGATAATCACACCACACTCACGCACACACTTAGATACCAGCATACGAAATAATATAAAGTACAGTAGTACAGTGGCACGAAACACGACGACAAGAATCGTGCAGCATAAAATGCTTCTGTCAACGGCTCATGAGTTCGATCTGAAAGCACAGATCAGAAACCTAAATTGCCGCAAAAGGGGCATGGCACACCCAGTCCAAATACACAATGTAAGCAACTTACTCGCTGCATAACAGGTATTCATATCGTGCAGAAAGACGAACATGAATCATACAGTATCAGCTACAAAATACGATGTAGAGACAGAACTCGATCCAAGACATCGAAGATAAAGAAAAATTAAAGGTCTCCAACGAAACACAACAGGTAAACCCATCACGCACATGAACAATCGGGCCGATGCCACCTTTCGCTCCTAGCAAAATGAGCACACATAAGCAGACATGTAAAGGAAGGGAGGTAACGGAAAGTAAGTCTGCAACAAGATATGAAAGAAACACGCAAAACGAAATACCTCCTTCAAAGCAGGCTTATATAACTGTGCAGTACCGAGAATGATAGGAACAAACATTACCTCGAGAAGAAGTAGTCATACTTCCGACACCAAACTCTGAGAGTCGTACAGAATAACGTTTCAAGACGTTTATAATACATTTTGTAAGAGACGAAAGCCACATCACAAAACACCGTCTCCATCATATTATTCTTTCTCAACGTCAGACTCTCAAAATACACACAACATGCAGATAAGATAGAAGGAAATGCTTTGGCGATCCTCATAGAATGAGTTGCCATCTGTCTAAATATAGATAAATTACACATCGGGCACGGCATACATAAAGCCAAGTAGCCACGACAGACTGACACAAGACATCGCATAAAATGCTGTATCTGAAGAATATGAAAACAGGACAAGCAGGTTACGAGGTGTGGCTCAAAGGTAAAGGTTTCCACTATCCGTAACCACGGCACATGATTAGGTAGAGTAGGTAGCTCTACGCCCGGCAACCTTTGCCCCAGGAATTAATCTGGTGCTCATTTTTGGTGCAGACTGAGTGAACCTCAGGGCCATGTGTACCTTCGGAAGTGGAAATATCGTCTCATAAATTTTTCGACTTCCTGACGGGCAATCTAGACCACGTCCTTCCGGGTGAGCCGTGCACGCGTTTACCGCCTCGACCAGGCAGCCGCTAGAATAACACAGTTACGTCCTATTGATTGTGCGGTCTGTGGTCAAATGTATTATAATGGCGTGTGGCCTCCGAATAGGCCTGGTGGAGGTCTTTCGAGTTGCCGCCGTATAGGCGATTTGCGCGTCTGTGAGGATGAGGCCCTACCTATGATGAATTCTAATGCTGAAGGCGACACACACACACACACACCCGGATCATTGGAATTAACCAATGAAGATTAAAATCCCCGACCTGAACGGGAATCGAACCCCGGACCCTCTGGACTGAAGGCCAGCACGCTAACCATTTAGCCATGGAGTCGGCCAAATGTGCTAGTTGTTTTACGTCGCACCGACACAGATAGGTCTTATGGCGACGATGGGACAGGGAAGGGCTAGGAGTGGGAAGGAAGTGGCCGTGGCCTTAATTAAGGTACAACCCCAGCATTTACCTGGTGTGAAAATGGGAAACCACGGAAAACCATTTTCAGGGCTGCCGACAGTGGGGTTCGAACCTACTATCTCCCGAATACTGGATACTGGCCGCACTTAAGCGACTGCAGCTATCGAGCTCGGTATCGGGCAAATGTGTTAATGAAGATGTTTCAGTACACTTTTCTGATGATGCACATAAAAAGAAGTACACGTGGGGGGGATAATACGAAAACAAAAATGTTGTGCCGACAGTCAGCTGCTGATTGGTCGAAGTCTCGGATATTATTATACCGGATTGGTCCTTGGAGCAAGTAGCTAATAGTCATAGAGATTTCAGGGATGTTAACAGTCAATTCTCCGAGGTTTATCTACTTCTTGCTAATAGAAGGATAGGAAAGATGACAGTGAGGAAACTGGGACAGCTAGAGTCATCTAGAGGCTCCAAGTTCACCACCCAATGGCCCCTTTAATCAATCAATCAATCAATCAATCAATCAATCAATCAATCAATCAATCAATCAATCAATCAATCAATCAATCAATCAATCAATCAATCAATCAATCAATCAATCAATCAATCATCAGATCTGTATTCAATCTTCCCCAGGTAGCATTTCAAAGAACTTTTAAATTTATGGAACTTTTTCCTTGATAAATTACTCCATTCCCTAATCCCTCTAGCTGTAAATTATTATTTGCTCCAATTTGCTCTCTTGAATTTCAACTTTATATTATGATCTTTCCTGCTTTTAAAACCTTCGCTCAAGCCAATTCGCCTACTAATTTCATTCCACGCCATGACCGCTCGGAACATCCTGCTTAATCGAAAATCTCTTTTTTGCTTTACTTCGCACCGACACGGATAGGTCTTTTGGCGACGATGAGGGAGGAAGGGGCTAGGAGTGGGAAGGAAGCAGCCGTGGCCTTAATTAAGGTACAGCCCTAGCATTTGCCTGGTGTGAAAATGGGAAACCACGGAAAACCATCTTCAGGGCTGCCGACAGTGGGGTTCGAACCCACGATCTCCCGAATACTGGATACTGGGCGCACTTAAGCGACTGCAGCTATCGAGCTCAGTAATCGAAAAGCTCGTCCGTCTCCTTGCAGTATTCCTAGGTCTTCCTAGCCCAAAGTATACAATATTTTCATAACATTACTCTTTTTGTCGGAAATCACCTAGAACAAATCGTGCTGCTTTCTTTTGGATTTTTTTTTTATTTCTCGCGTTAAGTAATCCTGGTATGGGTGCCATACAATGGAATCATTCTGTAACTAAAGTTTCACCAGAGACATACAAGTATTCTCCTTTACATCCATACTATAGCCGGTAAATACTGTTAAAGTCATATGAAAAGATCTGTAACTTTTATTTATGAGCCTGTTAATGTGATTGCCCCAATAAAGATCCTACAGTGATCCCCGTGAGGCACTTTCACATCATCAATGCAGTAATTAAAACAGAGAGGATTTTTCCTTTTGGTGAAAGTTACGTCCTGACTTTTCGTCCGTAATCTTACCGTTGTCTATTGTCAATCTCACAACATTTTCGAGGTCTTCTTGTAGTCGCTCACAATCGTGATACTGTATGACACCACCCTCAAAAAACCTTATGTGATTCCGGTTCTTCACTCGTATCATTTCTTTCTTTCTTTCTTTCTTTCTTAATCCGTTTACCCTCCAAGATTGGATTTTCCCTCCGACTCAGCGAGGGATCCCACCTCTACCGCCTGAAGGACAGTGCCCTGGAAAGTGAGACTTTGGGTTGGAGGGATAGAACTGGGGTGGAGGACCAGTACTTCGCCTAGGTGGCCTCACCTGCTATGCTGAACAGAGCCCTTGTGGAGGATGGGAAAATCAAAAGGGATGTACAAGAAAGAAGGCAGGAAGCGGCCGTGGCCTTAAGTTAGGTACCATCCCGGCAATTTCCTTGAGGAGAAGCTGGAAACCACAGAAAACTACTTCAAGGATGGCTGAGGTGGGAATCGAACAATGCCCCACCCAACCACTTTATACTCAGTTGACCTCCCGAGACTGAGTGAATACGGTTCCAGCCCTCGTGCCAGATTTCAAATTTCGTGACAGATCCGGGAATCGAAGCCGGACCTCCGGGGATGGGAGCTAATCACACGAACCACTGCACCATAAAGTCGGTCTATCATTTATTTTCATAAGAAAACATATAGGTCCAATAATACTGCCCTGTTGGATCCCCCTTTAATCGGTACTGACATTAATTAAATTAAGGCCACTGCCGCTCCCTTCTCGCTCCTAACCCTTTCCTATCTCGCCATAAGACCTCTGTGTGTTGGTGCGACGTAAAGCAATTGATTGTCCAGTTTTACGGCTGAGGCCCTTTCTAATGCTAACTCTGTGTGGCGGGATGTATTCACTCTTGTGTGTTCCTGTGCTGGTTCGTAGCGTGATGTATTGCATGTAGATGTGTATTAAAACCATCACAAACACCCATCCTCGAGCCAGAAGAATGAACGAAACGCGGCTAAAATCACCGGTCCAGCCGATCAACTTGTTCTGCCGCTCCTCCTCTTACCTTCTATTCCCGAGTCAATTATTATTCTCCTAGGTAATCTGTTCCCCTCCGTCTCCCCCGCATGACCCCAATACCGAAGTCTCATTATGAGTAGGGCTTCATCCACAGAGTTTATCCCTGACCTTAGCCTTTACCTCCTCATTCCGAGTACCCTCCTTCCATAGTTGCCACCTGTTGTGGTGGTGATTATTGTCTTAAGAGGAAGTACAACTAGACAACCATAGTCTATATAACAGTAGTATAATGCAGGGATTCGGGCGCCTCCTCCGCCGCCCGCCTCCTCCTCCGCCGCCTCCGCCTCCGACGCCGCCGCCCGCGGGAAATTTGAATTTTGGCGGGAAATTTGAATTTTGGCGCGAGATTTGAATTTGTAAACAAAGCCACGTGCTTTTTGACAGCTGTCATCGACAACAACGCATCGCTAACCTCACTGCTGCCATCTTGACGGGCCTAAACCTCACTAGTGCCAACTTAACCTAACTAGCGTGAGGTAAACAAAGCCACGTGTTTTTTGACAGCCACGTGCTTTTTGACAGACAACAACGCATCGCTAACCTCAGTACTGCCATCTTGACGGGCCTAAACCTCAGTAGTACCAACTTAACCTCACTAGCATGAGGTAAACAAAGCCACGTGTTTTTTGACAGCCACGTGCTTTTTGACAGATTTGTAAACAAAGCCACGTGCTTTTTGACAGACAACAACGCATCGCTAACCTCAGTACTGCCATCTTGACAGGCCTAAACCTCAGTAGTGCCAACTTAACCTCACTAGCGCGAGGTAAACAAAGCCACGTGCTTTTTGACAGCCACATGCTTTTTGACAGATTTGTAAACAAAGCCACGTGCTTTCTGACAGACAACAACGCATCGCTAACCTCAGTACTGCCATCTTGACGGGCCTAAACCTTAATGGTACCAACTTAACCTAACTAGCATGAGGTAAACAAAGCCACATGCTTTTTGACAGCTGTCATCCGCCATCTTTGAGCACAGTGCTGCCCTCTTTCATCACCTGTCATCGGCAGTGCCGCCATCTTGGCGGGCCTAAACCTTAGTGCTACCAACTTAACCTCAAGATACCTTTGAAATGTGGTGGTGGCAAATTCCACATGCTCTTGTTTGGAAACAAAGCCATGTGCTTTTTTGACAGCTGTCATCCGCCATCTTTAATCAACAGAGCACCGTGCTGCGGGCAATTTCGTCAGCTGTCATCCGCCATCTTTAATCCACAGAACACCGTGCTACCCTCTTTATGGCTACTACCTTAAGCACGTAGTAGCGGGCAATTTGAAAAGTTCTGTTAGCTATCATCCACCATCTTTAATCAAGAGAGCACCGTGCTGCCATCTTTAGCTAGACACCTTTGAAATGTGGTGGCGGCAAATTGAAAAATTCCGTGTGCTCTTGTTTGGAAACAAACTCACGTGCTTTTTTGACAGCTACCACCCGCCATCTTTAATCAACAGAGCATAGTGCTGCCCTCTATGTGGTGGCGGCAAATTCCACGTGCTCTTGTTGGGAAACAAAGCCACGTGCTTTTTTGACAGCTGTCATCCGCCATCTTTAATCAATAGAGCACTGTGCTGCGGGCAATTTCGTCAGCTGTCATCCGCCATCTTTAATCCAGAGAGAACAGTGCTGCACTCTATGTGGTGGCGGCAAATTCCACGTGCTTTACAAACCTATGTGCTTTTCTGACAGCTGTCATCCACCATCTTTAATCCAGAGAGAACAGAGCTGCACTCTATGTGGTGGCGGCAAATTCCACGTGCTTTACAAACCCATGTGCTTTTCTGACAGCTGTCATCCGCCATCTTTAATCTAGAGAGAACAGTGCTGCACTCTATGTGGTGGCGGCAAATTCCACGTGCTTTACAAACCTATGCGCTTTTCTGTCATCCACCATCTTTAATCTAGAGAGAACAGTGCTGCACTCTATGTGGTGGCGGCAAATTCTACGTGCTCTCATTTGGAAACAAATTCTACTCGCTCTTCAGCTGTCATCCACCATCTTTAATCAAGAGAGCACCGTGCTGCCCTCTTTGTGGTGGCGGATAATTTGAAAAAAATTCAGCAGCCATCTTTAATCCAGAGAGAACAGTGCTGCCCTCTTTAGCTACTTACCTTTGAGGCGGTTAATTTGAAAACTTCAGCAGCTATCTTTAATCCAGAGAGAACAGGGCTGCCCTCTTTAGCTACTTACCTTCGAGGCGGTTAATTTGAAAAATTCTAGCTGCTATCTTTAATGAAAAGAGCATCGTGGTGCTATCTTGCGAGTAATATTTTACGTCACAGCTGTCATCCACCATCTTGCAATGCTAACCTTAGTGCTGGCCTCTTTAGCTACTTACCTTTGACAAGCTGTCACCCGCCATCTTGCATCGCAAACCTCAGTGCTGCACTCTATGTGGTGGCGGATAATTTGAAAAAATCTTTTTGACAAGCAGCCATCTTTAATCAACAGAGCACCGTGCTGCCATCTTTAGCTACCGCCATCTTACATCGCTTACCTCGCTGCTGGTGGCGGCTAATTCGAACACGCATCGGGAAAGCTAGAGTATGCACGTGCTGTTGTGATGACGTCATTGCGCATGTTTAAACCCGTTCGTTGACTAAAAGCTTTAGTCTTCGAGAAACAGTGATAGAGTGTAGAGTGCAAACATGACGAAAACATTAATAGTTGATGTGCAAGGCTTTAAAGTAGACGGAAACAAATTTGTGTTTAAAGAGGTGGCTGTGTTAGATTGCAGTGTGTTGTGGGCACCAAAACTTGTTAGTTTAGTATTTAGTCCACCGTTCCCTTACTGTTTGCAAACAGATGAAGATAAAAAGCAGACTCAGTGGATTGAAAACAATTTAGGTTTGAAGTGGGGAGAAAAAGGAATACCTTATCGTTTTCTACCTTTAATGATGAATGCACATTTGTCAAGAGCAGATCTTGTTCTTTTAAAGGGTTGTGAAAAGAAAGAATGGTTGCGTGAGTTTCTACCATCATCATGCGAAGTTATCGACATGCATGAATTGGGGTGCCCATCATTTAAAACTCTTCCGAAAGAGCATAGCAGAGAAACAAGTAAACAGTCTTTACAACATGTAGGTATGCTCTTTGATTGGTTGTGTCGCAGTGCATGCCGGGAAGTGAATAACATATGTAAAGTGCAGTGTCGAAATAACCTTAGTGTAAAAGAAACATTTGCAGAGTAAAGACATCATGTCATTTCTAACAGATACTAAGTGTAACGCAGTTGAAAAGGCGATCGTAAAGTTTTATGCATGCAAAAAGAAACTAAACACTTTTACTGAAGAAGAGTTAAATGCATTACCAAAGGCATTTTTGGTTAATGTAGCTGCGAATGCTGTAAAGAAGATTTGGGAAAAGGTGCCTCGTGAGTGGACTCAAGATCCTGTTTTGTCAGAGCTTCAAACGTGTAGTTTACATCATGAACACGTGAGTTTAGCTAGAAGACCTTCTGTGAGACAGTGTCGTACATGTCAACTAATTAAACTGTATCACGGACCTAAAACTAACGAGTTGTCTTCGCTTATAAACACTTATCATGGCTGTGGAGAGAGTAAACAAGGAAAAGGTGAAGAAACGTGCTGGGAGAAAGATGAGGAAGCATGTTGGGCGTGGACTCATCAATAGAGTGATGATCTTCTTTTCTTCGTGCTTCATCTCCCCTGCGGCCCTAGAACACTTTCGCCTGATACGTAGTTACATGCTGCCTGCATAGAGTATGTCGTGTAGCTGTTAAAATCTGCTTCATAAAGTTATGCTGTGTGTTATTACCTAGTGCTTTAGCTGCTCAGAAGAATATAGCAGCACTTGTCGTTGTTGGTGCAATAAAACGAAAACAGAGTGTCAAAGACCGTAACATAAACAAAGGATAAAAATGTATGTATATAGTCTAAAATAAATATGAATTGTCAAAACATATTACAGGTGTTGTTTAATCCTACAGCATGTCCTAGTGACTTAGAAGAAAGGAAACGTAGAGGATTAAAAGAAAACACACATAAGATTTAAAGTACATCCTCTTTATTAATCCATGAATTAAAGCTGTTATTAAAACCAAGCCATTTAACATACAGTTTATTGCCACGACGTCGAATAACACGTTCAACTAAATAGTGATCAGGATATTTTGTTTTCTGCAGTTCTTCGATGTAGAATCCTCCTTCAATAGGCTGTCCTCTGAGATCGCGGAGTAAATACGTAACTGGATTAGTAAGCTTAACACTTCTGATTTGAAAAATTTCAGTGCTCCAGTTAGGTGTGTATCCTTTTGCAAAGATAGACTTGTGTTTGCTGATGCGAACGAAATCACCTTCTTTAAAGCGATAGCGACGTGGATCAGCTGTTTTAATTACAAGATGAATAGCATCTAGACGAGGTGTATTCTTTGTAACAAGACGTGGCTTTGTTCCGATAGTGCGATGAGGTGTATCGTTGTAGGTAGATAAAAGTCTAGGTAGCAGATCAATCCAACGATATGAACCTTGCGCTGTAAATTCTCGCCACATCATTGTTTTGAGTGTACGATTAAAGCGTTCTACAACACTTGCCTTGAGATTGCTGAACGTAGAGTAGTGTTGAATGCCAAGTAACTTGAGGTAAGAAGAAAAATCCTTGTTGTAAAACTCTTTACCTTGATCAGTTTGAAGAAGCCTTGGGCAGCGTTTCGATTCTTCAACAATATGTTTAAATGCTTCTTTAACTTGAGCTGCTGTTTTAGAACGCACGGGTTGTGCAAAAGCAAACTTTGAGTACACATCGATAACAGTAAGTAGATACTTATAGCCCTTATTACTAGAAGCATATGGAATCATTTCTACTAAGTCTGCTTGCCAGAGATCATCTTTTCCTCGTGTAATAACGCGTCTGCGACAGTAGGTGCGACGTGCTGGTTTATGTAACTCATGTGCGATGTTTACCTTTACAGGTGAGATCTTCTCTTGACGAGCCATTACAAAATAATACCGGCATAACGTAGTTCTCTTTCTATTTCTAGAATTTCTGATCCGTGACCAGTGTGACCAGCCTCTTGCGATGCTCTTAAAAGTTGTAATCGTTCAACGAGTAAGTTTGGGTCATTCCAGTATCTTACATCCACATACGGCAACAAAGGCTTGTAGATAACGTCTAGACTACGTGCAGTCGGAAACAGCTTAGAAATAAACTCACGATACTTGTAACTCTTATTCGCATTTACAGCTTCTGTTCTCTTGTAATTACGTCGTGTTGCGTCAGTAGCAAAAAGTATTGCTTTATACTTTTTAAGATCATCTTGTAAAATTATATCCTTGTCAGGTATTCGTGAGAAAAGAAGTTCTAAGAGTCCTTTCGTAGGTTTATAGGTAACACCTTTTACAATGAGTTTGTTGCTATTAATCTTAACATTTGAATTTCCTATCCGGAAACAGTCATCTTCGTAGCGAATACCATAGGTAGTGTCAGTTTGTCCTGTAAAAAGTTTTTCTATATAAGGTGCAAAGAGAGAACCATAGGTATCTTGAATAAAAGTTCTAAACTGATTGCGATACTCTGGTGTAATCATAACCTCAGACAAAGATGGTAGATTTTGCGTCGATGTAGTAGGTGTTTCTGCAATAACATCTGTAGTTAAAAACTCAACACGCTTAGATGGTGATGTATCATTAAGTTCTTCTTCTTCCCCTTCCTTATCTTCCTCTTCTTGATCTACATCCTGCTTCTTCTCTTCCGTATCTTCTTCATGCTTTTCTTCTTCATGCTTCTCTTTATGATATGATGTTTGCATAGAAGCAAAACTTGAAGTAGACTGCGGTAATGAAGTAGAATTAAAAATTTCTTTGAGTGGTGTACTTAGTTGTGTTTTTAAAAATAAATCCGTGTCTGCTTGAATACGTTTAAGCTCTTTAAATTTCCGTCGAATATTGTTTCGAGCTTGGATGATATGTTTTGTGATCTCCTTGCTAGATGTTAACATGATGGTGGTTTTTAATCAAGTAGTTACTGTAATTCTGTGTTAATGCATATAAAATGATCGAAACCCATGCGATATCGTCCATGCTGTACATCACTTTCTTTATCAATAAGTAAAAAGCTGTAACGGTGTAATGACCAACATTTAGCACACATACGTTTAAAGTCATCGAATGTCATATCAGTGTTAACATGATCGTTATACACATGTCGCATGTTGCGCTCATCTTGCCGAAAAAGCACAATAACATTTGCGTTGTCGCGTATCAACTGCTTAGGCACACGAGAATAGGTTTGGCACAAATAGATGCAATCAACATATTTATGTCGACCCATACTAAAGAATGCACGAATAACGTTTTGCTGTTCTGTTGCGACATCATCAAAGATCATTAGAGAATTAGGAAGCACATCGTCTGGTGATGGTACTTGCTCATGTGAATTAAATTTAAAATATCTTATTCCATCTTTAACTAGATCGTGCATTACAGTTTGTAGAATAGTATATAGCGGCTGATAGAGTGACTTTGCGAAAACGTAAATATTCTCGAAGCGTACACCATTTACAGAAGTAATAAGTGTGAGTAAAAGATTTGTTTTACCGCATCCCGACGGACCTGATATAATACATCGAACAGTAAAAGGAAACAACGTTCCATGACGTTTTCTTGTAGTTGTACTAGAACTAGGTAAGAGATGTGGTACAATGTCGGTAACAGGTAGCGTGTCTTGCTGCTTTATAATCTTCATGATAACTGAATCATAAAGTACGTAATAGTAATATATATATTAAACGAAACAAGAGGCAACGGTTAGTTTATGATTTGCTCTTGACTAGTAAAGTCGTGTCCAGCATGGTGAAACAACGATATCCAAACGACATGAAGAAGAAGAAGAGAGTAAAAACTGTTGGATGGAAAGATGTTATAAAGGCTGCGCAAAAAGCTATTCGAGGGGAATACAATCCTCGTGTAGCTATTACTAAGGCGTTACGCGCAGCAAGAGCGAGAATTTCTCCAAAGTGCAGAGCAATATTTAGTAAACGTGCGCGAATTATTCCTGTACCAAAACGAGGAGGATTTCTTCCTGCGCTGTTTGCTGGCTTAGCAGCTTTAGGGTCATTGCTAGTTGGTGCTAGTGCTGTAGCGAGAACTGTCAAAGCTGTAGAAGAAGCGAAACAACAGTTGAAAGAGAGTGAACGTCATAACAAGACGATGGAGGCAATTGCGTTACGAGGCAAAGGTGTGAACATGAAGCTAGCGCCATACAAGAAAGGGCTTGGTATCTACATTTCTCCAAAAAACGTCTACTGAATGCACTGCCATATCGAGCTCTAACGCATGATGAAGTCTTTACGTTTGCTAAACAACTAGGAATTCATTATTTTCGAGGAGTGTATATGCGCGATCAACTACCAGTACGCCCACGTGAACGTGAAAGTGCCGTAATTAACTTGGACGACAGTCGTGGACCAGGAACTCATTACGTTGCTTATGTAAAACATAAATCTAAAGTATGGTATTTTGATAGCTATGGAGATTTACCTCCTCCTTTTGAGCTCATACGTTATTTCGGAAGCAGTGCAGACATTGTTTACAATAAAAACCGTGTGCAAAACTTTAATACACGCATGTGCGGACGATTATGTCTTATGTTCTTATATCAAACCCAGACAGTAGAGAAAGTGCATTAGTGTCTACGTGATGACGAATAGTGAAAGAACGTTTGCTGTACGTGGAGAAGGACCTGAAACAACTATCTATTTTAATCCACCAATCGAACTTGGTTATCAGCCGCATAGTCTTGGACTAGTATCGTTTGAAAGCTACAATAAAATCTATAATGTGCGTGATGGTTTAAACAAGTTCTATTACGATGAGTATGTGCTAACACTACCCTCAGGTAGTTATATAGTAGATGATATTCACGACTATATTGAAAGTACGTTCATTGATCAGTTTGGGGAAGATAGTTTTAGTAATCATAATTACAAGTTCTCAATCACTATAAGCAACATTACACATAAATGTGTTATTGAATCATCATTTAAGATTGACTTCAAATCACAACCTGATTCGATTGGACCACTGCTTGGATTTTCATCGAGGGAGCTCCTACCGAACGTACGTTACGAGTCTGATCAACCTATAAAACTCTTCGATGATTATAATGTGAACATTACTTGTAATATTATTACAGACTTGAATAGTAATCTACAACCTTCGCACGTCCTGCACGACTTTATTGTTACAGAGGAACGTGGATATACTATTTGTGAGAAACCAGCAGTAGTTCTTTATCATCCTGTGTCTGTAAAACACATTAGCAACATTACTCTTAGACTTGTAAATAAACATAATCAGCTTATTCATTTAGATCAGCACGCGTACGTAGCTTACAAACTACATCTTAAACCAGTATGAAAACCATCTATAAAACACGGTGTACATTCCGAAGACATACTACATGTGTGCAGAGACTCATCGAGTTAACAGATACCCATAAGCAGATACTCCAAGATTTAGGATATACACTACTACAACAGAATGGAGGAAATGCTAGACATTACGAATACAGTAGAAAGTCGTGAAGGTGTAGTACGAAGTGAGCTTCATTCCTATCAACCTTTTACGTTTGGATTAAATAACAATGATGAAATTCATTTTATTATTAATCAACAAGATGTTTACACCTTACCACACGAAAGCTACCTCTATATTGAAGGACGATTAGAAAAGTCTGATGGAAGTGGACCAAGCACTTCACAACTAAACAACCATGCTCTAGCTTTTCTCTTTTCTGAAGCGCGATATGAAGTAAATAATGTTGAAATAGATCGAACGAAGAATGTTGGTATTACAAGTGCAATGAAACTCTACCCTTCTTTCTGTGATGAAGAAAGTAATCTTTTGCGGATGGCTGGATGGTGTCCAAAAGCTACTAATCGTAATCGTAATCTTTATTTTTCTACTAGATCTACAGCAATGAAGCCTTATTGATCCTTTACAGAAGAAAAATAATAATGCCTAGCCTAGTCTGCTTAAGTTGCTGTACACATCTCATAAAGCTCGTATAGTAAAAATAACTAACACCAAAAAAAAAAAAAAGAAAGTTACTGGAAATGATAATAATCAATTGTCAATAAGTCACTGTTGTCTTTTCATATATAAACCAAACCTCAAAAAATCTCAATATTGCTATTAAGAACAGGGATAAAACGAAAAGTGATAGTATTGAAAATAATAATAATCAAATGTCAATGCTTCACTGATGTCTTTTCAGATATCAACGATCTCAATATTGCTATTGATAAAGAGGGATAAAACGTAAACTAATATAACTATTGGTAATTCCATCTATTTGACAATATGGCAATACTAGTAATGGGAAACTAAAACTGGCAACATATAACTGGGCAGAGTACAATGCTGTGTCGGACTGAATCAGCACTTAGGCCACAGAGTATATCGCTTCCGGCCGGGATCTCATTCAGCGCATTCTCTCTTGAACACTGACCTTTCTTATATTCTACTTATGTTGCACACCTGACTACGTGTTACCTGCACTGTAATGCCTGAGTGCCATTTACTACACCTTAAGATTCTCTACTGGTAATCACACTTCAGCATCTAGTATTTCACTATATTAGTTACCTTTAAAGCCCAAGCAATTCGTCAACTAAGATGAAACTATATTAACTCACATATCACTAGGCTACTAGAGCCCCAGCTCATATTCCAACCATCCCCATATATTCACTTTCTCCTTAGCACCTGTCCTAGTTACATACACTCTCTTCCTCATTCACTACACACTTCACCATCTGGTATCATGCCTCTTCAGACCCACTTGTCATTTAACCGCTCTTGTCATGGCTATGTATAACATGCACACACTCCACTATTCTCCAGAACGCAGCAATTTACTTCCAACTACAAATTACCTTTTTTACTTCTTGTCACTATGCCTTCGTCTTCTCTGTTCTTTTTGCCCCATATCTCTCTTAAGCTCAAACTTCTCCCTTTCGTTAGGGCACCTCTTGCTTCTTCTTCCTGACTCCCAGTCGTATTTTCGCTTCGTTTGCGTGCTCTTGTTACATCCTGCGTTTCTACTCCCACAATCGCTCCCTGTTTTCTTCTTTCTTCTTTCCCACTGGCCTCCGTTCTGGACTCCTTCAATATTGCCCTGGTCTCCCTTATTTCCCTCCTCATCTCTGCTAATACCTCCCTGTTCGCTACTTCGAATACTTCAGCTATCGCATCCATCCCTTTCTTTCTTTCTTGCTGCGAGCTTGGATCCGGTGCTTTATTGTCCTTGGTTCTTTCTTTACCTCCATGTCCGTCTTCGCCCACTTTACTGTCTCTGGTCTGTCTTACTTCCACACTTTTCTCCACTACCGTTTCGTCTTTGCTGTCATTTTCCATCTCTCGTAATTTCTTCGCAGGCCACACTCTGGTCCATATACCGTTAGTCACAACTAATTTTTGACCCTTAATATAGGCTCTCAACCCTTGTAATTTAGCCCTGGCCAAATGTTTCTTCAGTGTGTTAATGTTCTTTACCCCTTCTCTGCCAATGTCTTCTTTGATCCAAATTTTTGTGCTACGTATGTTGTCTGCACCTTTTAACACTGCTTCCGCCATCAAGGTGGAAAACAGCTTGAGTTTTATCGGCCTGTCACCCCTTTTTTTGCCTATCCTTTCCACATCATCAATGTCAACTTCGCTAAAGTTAATTCTCATCATTTTCTGGATAATCTCCACTACTTTGTATGTTGTCAGTACTTTATCTTCTCCTTTATCTTCCGGTACTCCATATATAAATAGGTGTTTCTTCCTCCGTTCTCGGTTACAGTCTTCAATTTCCGATCGCAGCTTCACCACCTCTCCTTCCATCTCCCTTATTCTTGTCTTGAGTGTTATAATCTCTCTCTCGCTGGATTCCACTTTGCTCATTATCTCGTCTGTTTTTCCCTGTATCCACCGTCGTATATGCTCAAATTCCTTCATTTGCCAAAAGCTACTAACAACTGGATGATTAATGAGGATGGAACTTTTACGGGTATGTTATCACTGAAACATATTTTTGGATTCGCAGAAGACTTTACACGTATTATAATCAACGCAAAACAAGAGCTTATTCTAATCCGTGATCGAAGTGATTACAATTCTCTTAAAGCAGTAGAAACACCTGTAGAATCGAAAATAACACTGCATCGTATACTGTGGCGGATCCCACATGTAACCTTATCTGATCGTGAAAAACTTCGATTGCTCAAGATTGTAGAAAATGATACACCATTACCTATACGTTTTAGAAGTTGGGAGCTGCATGAATATCCTGTGTTACCACCTACAAACAAGCATAGCTGGGCTGTTAAAACATCACGTTTTACTGAGAAGCCCTTGTACATTATTTTTGGATTTCAAACTAATCGTAAATTCAATCACGAAAAAGATAGCTCACTGTTTGATCACTGCAAATTAAGACACGTTAGACTATATCTCAATGGAATTACGTATCCCTACGAAAACATCGACATTAACTTTGAGAAAAATAAGTTTGGGATGCTCTATGACATGTTTTGTAAATTTCAATCATCGTATTATCAGAAAGAAGATCGTCCGCTATTTACACCTCAAGAATTTAAAAATAAAGCACCGATTGTAGTTACAGACTGCTCTTATCATGAAGAATCTATAAAAGAATCTCCAGTTGATATTCGTTTAGAATTTGAAACATCTGCAAACATTCCTGCTAACACAGCAGCCTATTGTCTTATTATTCATATGAGTGATGTTACTTACCATCCGCTAACGAATATTGTTACGAGACTATAAATAAGAATAGATCTTTATCATTTTCATTAGTGTGTGCTTCGACATCGTACGCTATGGAACAAAACTGTAAATGTGCATGCTGTTTGCATGCTCATACGCAACATCTTATTTATGTTTCACGAGTGAGTGAGGCTATTAAGATGTTCTATAAACGTAGATCGTCGATGCCGAAACATCTTATTCAATACTTACCACCAGGATTTTTATATACGTACGCTGCCTCTTACGTACATAATTTTTGGGACATCCTTCCTCTACACAGTAAGATGTCAATCGAAGTAGCTTTATGCAGAACTTGTGAACGACATTACAAGCATCGAGGAGAAAATGGTGATGATGATTGGGATGGACCAAATCCGAGGATTGAACACTGTACACAGTGTATGAATGAACTTTCTCTAGTACTTCATGATGACGATGATGATTCCGAAAAGGAATAACAGCAAGGTAAGGAGTACATGATCTACTCTGTAAAGCATAACATACTTAGTATAATATATTTCTAAATGCTTTGGTTAATTTGAATGTTGCAGGAGGCATTTCAGAAGCATACGTTGTTAAGAAGCACACCAACCTTGTCAGCAGCAAAAAAACGAACACTGTTGTAGTACATTTGTAAATAAATATTTGATCGCATTCAAAAATGTTGTACTTATTGCACTGCTTTACTCCGACTTACTCTTAAGAAAAACGATCAGGTCTAAACATGCACAATGACGTCATCACAACAGCACGTGCTTACTCTAGCTTTCCCGATGCATGTTTAAACTTGTTCGAATTTACCGCTACCACATTCCTTTACATCGACTTACTCTTAAGAAAACGGACAAGTCTAAACATGCACAATGACGTCATCACAACAGCACGTGCTTACTCTAGCTTGCCCGATGCGTGATTAAACTTGTTCGAATTAACCGCCACCACATAGAGTACAGCAGCGAGGTAAGCGATGTAAGATGGCAGTAGCTAAAGATGGCAGCACTGTTCTCTCTGGATTAAAGATGGCTGCCTGTCAAAAAGATTTTTTCAAATTATCCGCCACCACATAGAGTGCAGCACTGAGGTTTGCGATGCAAGATGGCGGGTGACAGCTTGTCAAATAGATTTTTTGTTTCAAAGGTAAGTAGCTAAAGAGGGCAGCACTAAGGTTAGCAATGCAAGATGGTGGATGACAGCTGTGACGTAAAATATTACCCGCAAGATAGCACCACGATGCCCTTTTCATTAAAGATGGCAGCTTGTTAAATAGAATTTTTCAAATTAACCGCCTCAAAGGTAAGTAGCTAAAGAGGGCAGCACTGTTCTCTCTGGATTAAAGATGGCAGCTTGTTAAATAGAATTTTTCAAATTAACCGCCTCAAAGGTAAGTAGCTAAAGAGGGCAGCACTGTTCTCTCTGGATTAAAGATGGCTGCTTGTCGAAAAGAATTTTTCAAATTAACCGCCTCAAAGGTAAGTAGCTAAAGAGGGCAGCACTGTTCTCTCTGGATTAAAGATGGCTGCTTGTCGAAAATAATTTTTTCAAATTATCCGCCACCACAAAGAGGGCAGCACGGTGCTCTTTTGATTAAAGATGGTGGATGACAGCTGAAGAGCGAGTAGAATTTGTTTCCAAATAAGAGCACGTAGAATTTGCCGCCACCACATAGAGTGCAGCACTGTTCTCTCTAGATTAAAGATGGCGGATGACAGAAAAGCGCATAGGTTTGTAAAGCACGTAGAATTTGCCGCTACTACATAGAGTGCAGCACTGTTCTCTCTGGATTAAAGATGGCGGATGACAGCTGTCAGAAAAGCACATGGGTTTGTAAAGCACGTGGAATTTACCGCCACCACATAGAGTGCAGCACTGTTCTCTCTGGATTAAAGATGGCGGATGACAGCTGTCAGAAAAGCACATAGGTTTGTAAAGCACATGGAATTTACCGCCACCACATAGAGTGCAGCACTGTTCTCTCTGGATTAAAGATGGCGGATGACAGCTGACGAAATTGCCCGCATGATAGCAGCACAGTGCTCTATTGATTAAAGATGGCGGATGACAGCTGTCAAAAAAGCACGTAGCTTTGTTTCCCAACAAGAGCACATAGAATTTTTCAAATTGCCGCCACCACATTTCAAAGGTATCTAGCTAAAGATTACAGCACTGTGCTCTGTTGATTAAAGATGGTGGATGGCGGCTGTCAAAAAAGCGCGTGAGTTTGTTTCCAAACAAGAGCATGTAGAATTTTTCTATTTGCCGCCACCACATAGAGGGCAGCACGGTGCTCTCTTGATTAAAGATGACTGCTGTCATGTGGAATTGCCTGCCACCACATTTCAAAGGTAACTAGCTAAAGAGGGCAGCACTGAGGTTTGCGATGCAAGATGGCTGCTGTCAAAAAGCATTTTGCAAATTATCCGCCACCACATTTCAAAGGTAAGTAGCTAAAGAGGGCAGCACTGTGCTCTATAGATTAAAGATGGCGGATGACAGCTGTCAAAAAAACACGTAGCTTTGTTTACCTCGCGCTAGTTAGGTTAAGTTGGTAGCACTAAGGTTTAGACCCGTCAAGATGGCAGCACTGCCGATGACAGGTGACAAATTTTGCAGCTACTGCGATATAGAGGGCAGCACAGTGCTTTGTGGTTTAAAGATGGCGGATGACAGCTGTCAAAAAAGCACGTGGCTGTCAAAAAAACACGTGGCTTTGTTTACCACGCGCTAGTTAGGTTAAGTTGGCACCACTAAGGTTTAGGCCCGTCAAGATGGCAGTACTGAGGTTAGCGATGCGTTGTTGTCTGTCAAAAAGCACGTGGCTTTGTTTACAAATCTGTCAAAAAGCATGTGGCTGTCAAAAAGCACGTGGCTTTGTTTACCTCATGCTAGTGAGGTTAAGTTGGCACTACTGAGGTTTATGCCCGTCAAGATGGTAGTACTGAGGTTAGCGATGCGTTGTTGTCTGTCAAAAAGCACGTGGCTGTCAAAAAACACGTGGCTTTGTTTACCTCACGCTAGTTAGGTTAAGTTGGCACTAGTGAGGTTTAGGCCCGTCAAGATGGCAGCAGTGAGGTTAGCGATGCGTTGTTGTCGATGACAGCTGTCAAAAAGCACGTGGCTTTGTTTACAAATTCAAATATCCCGCCAAAATTCAAATTTCCCGCCAAAATTCAAATTTCCCGCGGGCGGCGGCGGCGGCGGAGGAGGAGGAGGAGGCGGGCGGCGGAGGAGGCGCCCGAATCCCTGCATTATACTACTTATAACACTAATCAGAAAAAAAAAATTGAAGGGATCCGACACTTCAAAAAATGAAGGTATCGGCCAAAGGAAGACAAGGGCCACGAAATGGCGTGAAAATTAAACACTCGCTAGAATTCGCAAACTTAATACGGTCGGGGTCGGAAAGGAACAAGAATTGACTAAGGAAGGTCGAATAGGATAAACGAAAGTGAAGAACCTGGCACAAGTAAGTGGAAGAAATGCCAGGACTCAGCTAAGAGTCCCGTGGTCGCAACACACATTCCCAAGTTTAGAACACCTGGGCCCCTTTAAGTCACCTCTTACAAGAGTCAGGGGATATCGCGGGTGTTAAACTACCGCCCCCACCCACAGGGTGATTGCCACCTGTTTATGGCAGCAATCATTCGCACGGCTTTCATGTGAGTTTACAACTTCAGATATCCATAGTCAACTCAGCTTTCACTCCCGTGTAGCAAAGTCAGTCTGAAAGCAGACCGATGTAAGGCTAATAATTAACAATAACAATAAATTCAATGTTAAATATTTCTTCTTCCTCTTCTTCTGTTGGCATTTCATGTTTAAACAAGAAGTCACTAACAAACGGGTTGAACTTGAAGTATAGCCTGGGAGTAGAACGCCCGATTTCTTTCCGCTTCTTCCTATGTTCCAGCATCCACAGCTTCCCATTTGCACTGTCGTGAGTGGGCAAGCCCATTCCTGACCTGACCTTATCAAGAGCAAGGGGTCGAACTGCTGCTTTCCGATCAGATTGATGCTACCCTGTTTACTGCACCTATAAGATGGTTAACTATGATTTTACAAATTACTGTCGGCTTTAAGAAAAGCCGATAAAAGATTTTCGCTCCAAACGGAAGACTATTTACATTTATTATCATCAAATCCACTGATATGGATATTTCTCATTCCATTCCAATATTTGCTTTGTCCTATAATACGCGCGTAGACCCTAATATACTGAAATAGGCTTCTACATACGTTTTAATAATAGAGCGTATTTGTCAATAACAAAACTGTAAAATTCTCGTTAAACATAGGATCAGGACAGATTGAGCGCTGAGAATTAGCTTACTTCTGAAGTCAGGGAGACTTGAGTGGGTACATATTCTTCATAATGAATTTAAGAGAAAGGTAGGGTTTACAGACTGCAGAATTGTTTTAAGAAATATTATTTCAAGGTGTGTGTTTATAAATGAGCTGTTATTGACATCAGCTTGGGTGTAAACTTAGAATCCAAAATAAAATATATGGTAACCTATGAAATGTCCGCACCGCGGGTGTAGGGGGACAACGCGTCCGCCTGTCACCCGACGGCCCCGGGTTCAATTCCCGGATGGGTCAGGGTATTTTAATTGTAATTGATTAATATACCTGGCCTGGGGACTGGTGTTTGTGTCGTCCTTAACTTTCCTTGCCTCACACTCAGCACTCTACACTTCCGCAATTCTACTTACATACAGGCAAGTTCTTCTCAAATGGCGCAAGTAGTGGCAAAAGATCTCCATAGGTCGACGCCACGACCAAATATAATTTTTTTAAACCTATGAAATGGAGGAATATTCGTGAGTGTAATTATGTATTTCATCTTAAGATATATCATAATTACTGCCTAGCCGAGGCAGTAAAGGGAGTGTTCGTTTCACCTGGAAGGCCGTAGGTTCGATTCCCTGTCAGGAAAACAAACAACTTTACAGAAATGAGATTTCTACTTCTAAAGAAGCACATCGTATTTAGTTTGTCTCATCCTACACAATAATGAGCACCAGATTAATTCCTTGGGGGAGAAGCTGAGGCAGTATAAAGCTAACTGTTCTATCACATTTGGTGCTGAGGTAAGCTGCCTCTATGGGTCAGTGTAGGGAGTCGACCCAAGCTAAGGTAACGGGTTCAAATCCATCAGCGTTAGTAGGATATTTGAAGGGTGGAGAAAAGTCCATTCAATATACATGTCGTACGATGTCGCCATGTAAAAGATGTCTGGTGACAAATTTGGTGTTAACCTGATAAAATTAATTAAAACTCAGTGACAGACGCCCAAGAGAGATTCGATTTACTCCGCCGTCTAGTACGCTAGAGCGGAGGTGCTCAGCTGGGCGCCTGTTGTCGCTAACCCAGTGCGAGCGGGCTGACATGACGTAAATGCGGGTAGGTTAACAAAACACCGCTATAATTGCTAGTGGCTTTACGTCGCACCGACACAGATAGGTCTTATAGGGACGATGGGACAGGAAAGGCCTAGGAGTTGGAAAGAAGCAGTCGTGGCCTTAATTCAAACACAGTCCCAGCATTTGCCTCGTGTGAAAATGGGAAACCACGGAAAACAATCCTCAGGGCTGGCAACAGTGGGGTTCGAATCCACTCTCTCCCGAATACTGGATACTGGTCGCACTTAAAGCGACTGCAGCTATCGAGCTCGGTCCACCCGAGTTTTAGGTATAACATCTGTACTCGAAAGGGTGATTGGGACAACTATCACCTATTCACAGTGCCATAGTCTTTGAATATGATCCACCAGTGGTGTATACTTGTTGATTTTCACGATATAATTTCCTTGGAGGTTCCCGCTGTTCGAGACAGCTAATATCGATCAGAGCGACACGTTTTGTTTCCTTTTCTAACACCACTATATCCGGTCTGTTGCGGGTAGTCGTCTTATCTGTGATAATTTTTCGGTCTCAGGAGATTTTGATCACGTCCTTTTCGAGTACTGATTGAGGGCTGTGCTTAAAATAGGTCTTTCATCAACCAGTCTGTATTTGATAGCAAGTTCTTGGTTTATTATTATTATTATTATTATTATTATTATTATTATTATTATTATTATTATTATTATTATTATTATTATTATTACAGCATTATTATTGCTGAGTTTACGAATAGTGTAAGTCTTCACATTACACTTCTCCAAGGGATTTCTTGGCCTCTACGTAGATTACATTGTTCTGCTTTGCTTTGCTTTGCGTTGATTTGCGTTGATTTAAGACATTTGAATTTCGAGGGAGTTTCAACCTAAGTAGCCGCGATTCAGTTCGTGGCTAATGAATATGCGATATTTAAAATAAAACGATACGTTAATTTGGTCCATACAAGATCTAAGATTTGAAGTTATGGTTGCGATATCCTCTGCCTCGTGTAACTCACTGACTTACTTGCTTACTGAAGTCGTGCTTCTGCTTTCGAGATAAGGTGACACAGACAGGTGACGATGGGATAGGACAGCGCTAGGATTAGGGAGGAAGTTATCGAAGACTTAATAAGGCATTTGACTGTTGTGAAAATGGGAAAACACGCAACACCATTTTCAAGTCTGTCTTGAATGGAGAACCGCGCAGCCATCTCGCTCGGTAGAAGAGAGACCTCGTTCGCCCTGATATTGTCAAGTCGAAAGTAAACAAAACTGACCAACAATACCGAAACAGTGACTGACTTGATATCAATTGTTCAATATACAACTAATAATCACCAATCATCACCCAGACGAAAGATTCCCTACCAATTTTTTTACCTGGTATTTTCTTAAGTGATTTTAAAGAAGTTGGGGATTTATGGAACATCTCCTTTGTTAAATTATTCCGGTCCCTAATTCACCTTCCTACAAAACGAAAATTTCCCCTTATTTGTCCTCTTGAATTCCCACTTTATTTTCACATTATGATCTTTCAAAATTTACCGAGCGAGTATGGCTATTCGGCTTGGCTCACTAGCTGTCAGCTTGCATTCGGGAAGTAGTGGATTCGAACCTCACTGTCGGAAGCCCTGATGATGGTTTTCCGTGGTTTCCCATTTTCACACCAGACAAACGCTGGGGTTGTACCGTAATAAAGGCCACGGTGGTTTCCTTCTCACTCCTAGCTCTTTCATATCCCAACGTCGCCATAAAACCTATCTGTGTCGGTGCTACGTAAAGCAACATGTAAAAGATTTATGAGCTGGGTAGTAGTATGTATTACCAAATTCCAGTACAATAACACAAGTACTGAACATAAACTCCGATACGTTTAACTAATGACTAGGTTACAAACAACTAATAATGTCAATACTGTTTAGTTAGATTGAAGAGTCAAATGTGGTTGAACTTGCCAGAAAAATAAATCTATTCTAACAACAGCCCCTAATGCTGCGAAAGACCAACAATATAATTCGGTTACAAGCGGGAAGAGTATTTATCAGGAACACAACTCTACCAACAAGAGTTTTTTATTATTATTTTTTATTTATTATTATTTTTTTTTTGCTAGTTGCTTTACGTCGCGCCGGCACAGATAAGACTTATGGCGACGATGGGACAGGGAAGGGCTGGGAGTGGGATGGAAGCGGCCGTGGCCTTAATTAAGGTATAGCCCCGGCATTTGCCTGGTGTGAAAATGGGAAACAACGGAAAACCATTTTCAGGACTGCCGACAGTGGGGTTCGAATCTACTATCTCCCGAATACTGGATACTGGCCGCACTTAAGCGACTGCAGCTATCGAGCTCGGTAACAAGAATTCTAAAGAACTTTATGAACTACTGTGTTCTGATTAGTTTTTATAGGTCTAATGAATTCTGTATTGTGTGAGGATAAGCAGAAATAGGAATTTCCCCGAAAGTGTAGGAGAGTCCATCATGCACTTCTTCTTCTTCTTTTCCTGCCGCTTTTTCCCACACCTGTGGGGTCGCGGGTGCGAACTGCGTCGCACATGTGGATTTGGCCCTGTTTTTACGGCCGGATGCCCTTCCTGACGCCAACCCTCTATGGAGGGATGTAAGCACTATTGCGTGTTTCTGTGGTGGTTGGTAGTGTAGTGTGTTGTCTGAATATGATGAGGAGAGTGTTGGGACGGACATATACACCCAGTCCCCGAGCCAGAAGAATTAATCATAAGCGATTAAAATCCCCGACCCGGCCGGGAATCGAACCCGGGACCCTCTGAACCGAAGGCCAGTACGCTGACCATTCAGCCAACGAGTCGGGAGAGTCCATCATGCACATCCGTTGAAAATTAGTTTCGGAGGTACTGCTATAGGAGTATTCTTTTTCCTGGAAATGTAATAATTTGTATGAGGGCAGGCAGAAATATTGAATAATAATTGAAATTTCGAGGTATAATAAAAAATAATTGCCTTGCAGAAAAGTACTAAACATCGTGAAAAATTGGCAAAATATAACCTGCCAATAAAAATCGGCATATCCTATATATCCTAATAAACTGCACTTTATTTAACCAAGTATATCATGTTACACCTTTTCATATTATGTAATCAATATAAAAAACACCCTATTAAGATCTTGACGTGCCAAGATGACTGCTGTTCAGCGAGAAGACTTGCAAATACTGGAGTGTCACATGGTCAGCGTGAATACAGCTCCAGAAGTATTATGTGAGTTGTGTGACCGGGCCCGCTGTCTTTCTTATAAATAGTTTCCCAATTGGTATCACACCCAGCAAGTTGGCCGTGCAGTTAGGGGCGCACAGCTGTGGACTTGCATTCGGAAGATAGTGGGTTCGAACCCCACTCTCGGCAGGCCTGATGATTGTTTTCCGTGGTTTCCCATATTCAAACCAGGCAAATGCTGGGGCTGTGTCTTGATTTAGGCCACGGCCGCTTCCTTCCAACTCCTGGCTCCTTTCTATCCCATCGTCGCTGAAAGACCTATCTGTGCGACGTAAATCTACTTGTAAGGAAAAAGTTGGTCTCACGAGGCTGATGGAAGCCTGATCCAGCCCTCAGACCAGATTTAAAATCCCTACGGGAATCGAACCCTGAATCGAACACTATCAAACTTCATAGAAGGAAAGTTGAAAAATCGTCAACTTTTTGCCCTAGTGATACGTCATGCGCTATGGTTGAACTTTCTAAATGGGAACATGTCATTTTGGTAGAGAGAGAGGAAGCTGTTGTAATACAAGTTTGCCGTTAAATAATGGAATGTCAAATACTGTTATTGCAGATGGCGTGAGTGAGTGGTTATCAGCTGTGCCAGGAAGAGTGAAGTTCTGGCTATTAAAAGTACACGTAGGGCTAACATGGTTAGTACACAGCTCTGCTAATAGCCACGTAGCTCAAAAGTCATTCCGTTATGTTATTAGATTAAACTATGGGGAAGCAAATTGAGTTTGATAATTGACGTCTGCTTGCATTGCTCTAGCTGTTCACATTGAACTAGAGCAGAATTCTAACTTGATATTATGGTATTTACATCGTGGTTTAGGATGGCCATTCAGTAGAAATATAGAACCAATGGTGCCACCTGGACAGTAAATATATGTCCGTGGTTCTGAGAATATTCTGCTACGTTCCTCCCCACAAAGAAAATGATCTTAAAGGAGCAAGTAATTGTCGATTTATGCCACACCGATTCAAGGGAGGTGTAATGGTGACGATGGGTATAGCCCAAAACGGATGTACCACTACTACTACTAAAATATTTTCATTCCTCCCCTGAAGGGAGAGGCGGGCCTCTTAGACGGTGACGCCGTCTCTCAGGCCGGGAGACTTGTTACGGTGAAGGAGATGCTCGAAAAAGGTGAGGAGGTTGGCGGCCGTAGCCTATACTACGAACTGTCCCGGCATTCGTTTCAGTGCAGGAGAATGGAAAACCACGGAAAGCCATTCTCAGGTCAGCCGACGGTTGGGGCCAGCCGTGAGGTCCATACCTGTCCTGTCTCCCGAATGCAGAGGCGTAGAGTCACGGTAGAACCGTTGCCACCCCTCCTCTACTCGGTTGGCCGATTAGAGTGCATAGCTGATGGACCACAGATCAGCCGTGGCCACTTATGGGCCGAGACCCACTCTGCATCTATCGACCAACGGATGTGCATATCCGCGAACTTCGTGTCTTGGCGGACGCAAACTGTATGGCAGTGCGGACAGTTCTCTAAATAATGATGTTTATGGATTATCACACAGGTATCCTCTTATTTTTGCTTGTGGTTTGGCGACTTTTGACACTGATATGGGAGGGTGATGATAACTAAGGGTGGGAAGTCGAAGACGTATAAACATTATAACAGAGACCAGTAACAAGACCTTAAAATATCCACAAAAAAAAGTAGCTAAAACTGGCAAAAAGGATGGCAAATTGCGATCCACATTCATTTATAATTGTAGTTTTAATTACATATTTTATGAACGAATGTATTGTTTAAAAATGCAAACTTCTGGTGGTATGCAACACACAGTGCAAAAATATGAGTGTAATACTTATTTCAGGCATATACAGTATTTTTTAGATTAATATAATTTAAAAATGAAATTCCGTGCTTGTTAAAAAAAAAGTACTTGCAGAATTTAGAATGAAATATTTTTTCCACCTAGAATGAATTCATCGAATCCGCAATGGACATGCTGGAGAAAGAAATTGAAATTAGTATAACTGGAATCATATTTGGCTTAACTACACTAGGGTTACAGAAGTTGGAATTCCGAAACCTAACCTCAGTTGGCTTTGGAGTCCATCACAATGGTCATCTTCAGGTTCTAGGTGGAAAGGATCGTCGATTTTCATACAGTACGTTACGAAACAACGAGAAACATCTCTCCACCTCAACGGATATTAAAGGTTCATACTTGTAGCAAGTGAGAAAATTCTCTTCAAAAACACTCACACCAAAATTTCCTCCTTTAAATAGTTCACATATCTGGCTCATAATTTATACTACTCTTTTTTTCGACCACTGGATTCATTTTTCAATTCATTTCATTTTCACTCATTCCAGATATGGTTCAAATGTATGTATTTACTACAGAAAATATGTTTAAGAGGTAATTGATGAACTAACGATGATTCGAAATGTAGTCGAATGTAGGTGAAGTTGCAAAGAAAAACCCCGTTAAGACCTAAAAGAGGCAAAAACAAGGACCAATAAACCAGAAAACGCCGATAAAGAAAGAAAAGGACGAATAAAACGCACCATTTTCCGATCTACAATAACCCAGAATGAACATGTTACATTATGTTGGACCTCGTCTTCAGATACTCAGAGAAAACAGATTTTTAGTCTACTTCCGAGCTCTGGCCATAGCCTGCGGTATATAAAGAGCCTTGAGACCATCAAGCTGCAAATCTTACCTAAGCTTAACTGGTTCCTGCCTGCAATTAATTAGTGGAAGGAAGGAGCAAACGTTCCGAAAGAGAACCGCTCAATATAACACTAGCTGTCCCGAGAGGCAATTCCTCATAAACCTGTGGCTGTAGGGGGTCTGGTGCCTGGTGCCAGGTATCAGGCCTACTGGATTATGTCAACAGATCTATCCGTTTCAATACCTTCGGTGTAATAAGCTAAATACACTGGCGGAAAAAATATCTAAACACCAAGAAAGGGTTGTGCTAAAATAACGAACGTTGGTAGGCGTATTTATACATCTGATAGATGACGTTGATTCAAATTTCCCACAAATCACATTAGCGTGCGCCAGTAGCGGCCACATGACGTTGCACATCAGGTTTGATTTAAATACGGGCTGTACTGTGCGATAGCGTTAGTTACCTGCGAGATTGGACGGAGTGCCTTTATGACGACGGAGAGGAGAGTATCAACAGTTCGTGATAGGACTACGTGAAGGTGGATTTTCCTTCCGCACTATTGCAGAACGACTTGACAGGAATGTCTCCACTGTGCATACGTGCTAGCAGTATTGGTCACGAGAAGGTACGCTCGCAAGAAGACCGGGCTCTGAACGTCCCCGTGGTACCACCGAGAGGGTGGACTGTCGTATTCAGCTTATGGCTGTGGCGCAGCGGACTGACTCTGCAGCAGGAATTCGAGCAGCAGTTGGCACCACAGTGACGTAACGAACTCTCAGAAATCGGTTAATTGAAGGAGAGCTCCGAGCCAGACGCCCTGTGGCGTGCATTCCACTTACCCTAAACCACCGCCGTCTGCGGCTTGAATGGTGTCAAGCGAGAGCTCATTGGAGGATGGCTTGGAGGTTTGTTGTGCTTTCCGGTGAAAGCCGGTACCGCCTTGGTGCCAGTGATTGCCATGTGTTCGTTAGAAATAGGCCAGGTGAGCGCCAGCATTCCACATGTCTGCGGCGTCGGCACATTGGACCTACACCGGGTTCTGGTCTGGGGTGCAATTTGCTAGGGCAACAGGAGCACTCTCGTGGTTATCCCACGCACCCAGACTGCAGATGGAACGTCCGTCTGGTGATTCGACCAGTTGTGCTGCCATTCATTAACAGCATTCCAGGGCGTTTTTCTAACAGGATAATGCACGCCCCCATGCCGCTGTTGTAACCCAACGTGTTCTACTGAGTGTCGGCATGTTGCCTTGGCCTGCTCGATTCCCCGATCTGTCCCCAGTCGAGCGTGCAGCGTCATCCACAACCGTCAATAAGCGTCCCTGTATTGACCGACCAAGTGCAACAGGCATGGAACTCCATCCCACAAGTTGATATCCGGCACCTGTACGACACAGTCCATTCAAGGTTCAGGTGATTACACCGGTTGGTAATGGACCAGCATAGCACATTTGCGATGGATTTTCTCGCGCGGATATTAATCTGTAGTCTTGTACCTTTAATCAGTCAAATATGTTACCTCGATAAATATACTGGCACAATTTCCATATGCTATATTCCTTATATCACGGTGTTTGGATATTACTTTTTCCGCCAGTATAGTTACAATATCCGCCCCATATTCCGCGCAAGGCTCTAACGATGCGATAAGACAAGGAGAGGAGTGGGAAGGCCCGCCTCTGGGGTGTAGTGGTTAGTGTGATTAACTGCCAAGCCCGGAGGCCGGGGTTCGATTCCCGGCTCTGCCACGAAATTTGAAAAGTGGTGCGAGGGCTGGAACGGAGTCCACTCAGCCTCGGGAGGTCAAATGCGTAGAGGGGGGTTCGATTCCCACCTTAGCCATCTTGGAAGTGGTTTTCCGTGGTTTCCCACTTCTCCTCCAGGCTAATGCCGGGATGGTACCTAACTTACGGCCACGGCCGCTTCCTTCCCTCTTCCTTGTCTATCCCTTCCAATCTTCACATCCCCCGCAAGGCCCCTGTTCAGCATAGCAGGTGAGGCTGCCTGGGCGAGGTACTGGTCATCCTCCACAGTTGTATCCCTCGACCCAGAGTCTGAAGCTCCAGGACACTGCCCTTGAGGCGGTAGAGATGGGATCCCTCGCTGAGTTCGAGGGGAAAACAGATAGAGAAGTAAAAGAAGAAGAAGAAATGTGGGAAGAAAGCGACCCTGACTTACATTAAGGTACATTTGTACGTACGTACATCAAACCCTTGTCCCGTCTTTCAAAGGGATCAGGTATGAAGTGACATAATTTTTTGTAGGGAGTTTTACGACCGGATGCCTTTCCTGACATCAAACTCCCTGACATCAACCACATCACAGGAGTTTGAGATGAAATGATTATATGGTAGTAGTACGGGAGAGGGTGGAACCCGATTCCAGCACATAGCCTACTCCTGCGGTAGCACCAACGGTCTGCTCAAGGCTTGACGTCCCCTCCGACGGACGATTTTCCATCAACAGCATCTTATTCCCTCACTCCATATACACATTGCGGAGATGTTTGGAAATGAATGCAGGCTTTGGCATACATTCTAGTGATTATATATTTTATTCCGCCTCCTCTCCTACCTTGCTGGCCAACACTCTGATGGTGGAAAGGTTTACGACCAATGGAACTCGAACCGGCTAACCACGGTGTCAGACTCAACGCCTTAACTATAAAGGCTACAAGGCAGGCCCAGTTTCGGCATTTGCCTGATATGAAAATGGCAAAGTCCATAAAACCGTCTTCAGGATTGCCGTCCTAATCCTGGCAGGAGGGCTGGTATATGGCTGAAATGGTACATGCAGCTCACCTACACTGGGAGTGTGCCTGAGAAGAGCTGAACCACCTCGGGGTGAGGACAAGTTTACTTTCTACCATAGGATCTGTCAATCAGTGCAAAAAAAAAAAAAACAACTAATAGTAAGACAGATTAGAATGACAAAATGTCTGGTTTTATTATGGCAGCACTGAAGGTGGTTTTCCTTACTAGAAAAATGCTGAGACTAAAATTAATGAAGACTACTGTAATTACGTTTCCATAGCTAGTGCGACGTTAAATATGCGGGGGTATTTATTTATGATACAGTCACAGAAAGTGATGCTTAACGCCACGAGTGAGGACGGATTTTCGGAATGATTCTCTTTAGTGACTGTTGTGTACAATATTTTATTCCATACTTTCACTAACTTACTTTTTTTTATATTCAATATATTAGCTGCTACCTCCGGAGGCCTGGGTTCGATCTCCAGCTCTGCCAAAAAAATTGAAAAGCTGTACGACAACTGGAACGGGGTACACTCAGGAGGGTTCGATTTCCACCTCAGCCACCCTCGAAGTATTTTCCATGGTTTCCCAGTTTTCTTCCGGGAAAATGCCGGGATAGTACCTAACTTAAGGCCACGGCCGCTTTCCATCCTCCACAACGCCCCTGTTCAGCATATTAGGTGAGGCCGCCTCGGCTAGGTGCTGGTGCTCCTTCCCAGATGTATCCCCGACCGAATGTCTCATGCCTCAGGACGCTGCCCTTGAGGCGGTAAAGGTGGGATCCCTCGCTGAGTCTGAGGCAAGAATTAACTCTGGAAGTCCAACGGATAATGAAATGAAATTTTACACACTTTTGACTCGACCCCACCCGAAATCATGTAGCGACGGTTTTTTTGTTTTGTTTTGTGTGTGTGTATTTTGTTATGAAAGGTATGACGGGTGTGTACATAAAGTTATGTGGTAAAAGAACATAAAAATTAATGTCATTTGTAGCAGTGAACAGTCCACTAAGTTACTAGAGTCGTAAACATGGTCCTCCGATCCTGGTCGAATGAGGGCGATACGAACTTTATGATATCCTGTAATACAGGGTGGGGCAGAGTGGACTCCCTAGTTTCAATAAATCACTGAAGAGCGTGCACGTGAGTAAGCGGAGTGGGAGTAGTAGCATTTGGTGGGGGGGAAAGACGCCATTTTAGTAGTCACCATGCTGTGGACTGGCGAGCATCGTGGTTTTGTAGTCGAAAAGTTTTTTAAAAATAACGATAGTGTGGTGGCGACGCGGTGCTATTCTGTGGTCTAGTGATGAGGCCCATTTTCACCTCTCGGGCACAGTAAATAAGCAAAATTTTCGTTACTGGGCAGCTGAAAACCCACGCAATCTTCACCAAAGACCTCTTCAATCACCAAATGTGACTGTGTGGTGTGCTGTGTCCTCCATAGGCATTATTGGCCCCTACTTTTTTGAATCGGAAGATGCAACCGTTACTGTGAACGCTGTGCGCTATTGTGAGATGTTGGAGAACTTTTTCTTCCCCAAAATGGAGGAGTATGGTGAGGAAATGGAAATGGAAGCCTTTTGGTTTCAACAGGATGGTGCCACGGCTCATTCCGCCCGTCGCTCTCGCTATCTTCTGCAAGAACAGTTTCCCGGCCGCGTGATCTCATTACGAGGGGATATTTCATGGCCCCCTCGATCCCCCGATTTAAACCCATGCGATTATTTTCTTTGGGGTTACCTCAAATCTGAGGTTTATAAAGTTCGACCAAGGACCGTGGAAGCCCTTAAGGAAGCAATTGCTGATGTCATCGCTGGAATAACGCCAGATATGCTGCGCAGAGTTTTTGAGAACTTTATTGAACGGCTGAATATGTGCGTCGCTCGTCAAGGTAGTCACCTGGACGATATCATTTTTTGAACCAAATGAAAAAAAATGGCATTGTATGAAGATTTCAGAAATAAAAAGCTTTTGCAATAATCTTGTACGGTTTTTATACAGTTAACCCATCAAATCAGGGAGCCCACTCTGCCCCACCCTGTATATGCGATATTATCTGTCTCAAAGGAATTAACCTAGACAAAAAGTCAAGATGGTCATAGCACCAGATTATAAGAGCTGGGAATGCAGAGACGAAAGCCTCCGTGGCTTAGGCGGCCGCCCGCCGGCCTCTCACGGTTGAGTTCCGTGCTTCAAATCCCGGTAACTCCATGTGAGATTTATGCTGGAAAAAGCGGAGCCGGAACAGGTTTTTCTTCGAATACTGCGGTTTTCCCTGTCATCATTCATTTCAGAAACACTCTCCAATATCATTTCATCTGTCAGTCGTTAATCATTGCCCCGGAGGAGTACGACAGGCTTCGGCAGCCGGCGTAATTCCTATCCTCGCCCCTAGATGGGGGCTTCGTTCATTCCATGTCACCGAGCTCGATAGCTGCAGTCGCTTAAGTGCGGCCAGTATCCAGTATTCGGGAGATAGTAGGTTCGAACCCCACTGTCGGCAGCCCTGAAAATGGTTTTCCGTGGTTTCCCATTTTCACACCAGGCAAATGCTGGGGCTGTACCTTAATTAAGGCCACTGCCGCTTCCTTCTCACTCCTAGCCCTTTCCTGTCCCATCGTCGCCATAAGACCTATCTGTGTCGGTGTGACGTAAAGCAACTAGCATTCCATGCCTGACTCGGTCAGAATATGGATAAATGCAGAGACGACACTTTTGGTATAGAAGGGTACGGGACCACAGTACGACAATCAGGAGGAGAAACAACTCAACAATGTTTAAGTTTGGTGTTCGCTGATTTATAATCTCTCTGACTATCCGTGTCACCGAACCCTAACAATGTCGGAGGACGTTAAAACATTAATTACTCAAAGTGGACTTGTGAAGGCAGGTCTAGCTCGGATAAAGGCTTTTCTCAATAATGCTACTTCAGATACGGATGTGAAATTAATTAATGTGAAACTAGAACGTCTTTGCATCATTTTAAAGGGGACTTGATAAACAGGGAGGGAAATTAAAAACATCCGTACTCGAGAGGAAACTTGAACTAATCAGAAAAGCTGTTGGTAAGCGAACCGGAATAAACCAATCAGAGACACGTTCTAATAAATATATCCGAAAAGTAGCTACTGAGGCATAAAGTGCCATTTTACATGACTTTTGAGTGGGGATGGAAGTCAATTTCGACATAGTATGCAATAAAATATGCTCACAATTTAGAGGTTAATACACAATATTACACTTTTTTTGACCGGGCGAGTTGGCCGTGCGGTTAGGAGCGCGCCGTTGTGAGCTTGCATCCGGGAGATAGTGGGATGGAATCCCACTGTCGGCAGCCCTGAAGACGGTTTTCCGTGGTTTATCATTTTCACACCAGGAAAATGCTGGGGCTTTACCTTAATTAAGGCCACGGCCGCTTCCTTCCCATTCCTATGCCTTTCCTATCCCATCGTTGTTGCGACGTAAAGCAAATAGCAGGAGAAACCCACTTTTCTTGGAATAGGTATTTTAATTATATTAAGAAGAAGTCTAAAGTGAGAATAAAATAAGACGAAATAAGAAGTGACGGTGTGATTAATGTACTGGCTTAGCAGCTGAATTTCTATGCAGGAGTCTGAGTTTTGATTCCCAGTCAATCAAGAATTAGAATTTTCAACTGAAAAATCTCGTAGTGTCAGGAAGTGTCTAGCCATAAAACCTGGGCAAAAGCCAAAAAATAGAACCAAGGTTACTCGGATGACCCCATAAATACCAGAGATAAGAAGGTACTTAATTCAAAAGTAGTGAGGTGATATTTATTCTGCTACTATTTGCTATTTTGAATACGAAATTCCTCAGTAAAATTGTGGAGAAATTATTTTAACAATGGGTAGCAACAAGCTTATTCTCTTGTCAGAAAAACTGTAAAAGCACAGCTGATTATGAAGAACGGAGTGAGTTGTCCATGCGGCTAGGGTCGCGTAGCTGCGAAATTGCTTTCGGAAGATGATGGGTTCGAATCCCACCGTCAGCAGCCCTGAAGATGGTTTTCCGTGGTTTTCCATTTTCACACCAGGCAAATGCTGGGGCTGTATATTAATTAAGGCCACGACCGCTACCTACCATTCCTAGCCCTTTCCCTTTCTAGCGTCGCCGATGACTTTTCATGTCTAAGTGAGACGTTAAACCGTTAACAAAAAATAAAAAATAAAATTATGAAGCAAGTCTTGCTTCTTGTTAAAACAGTTGAAGACTGGATTGTGATAGGACCTTTGTGTGGAAAGCGCGTCTATGTGTCAAAATTTATGACGAAAAGTCAGCATGCGCTTCCAGCGATCAGTCACTTACCTGCTCTGCTAGGCTTACCTACGTATGTTTCCTTTGCTGTTTATTTTACGAGATTAATATTCTTTTCGTAACACAAATATTTATTCGAATAATCAGTCCATCAGTTTCAACTTATCTACTGGTGTATTAATTAGGATTTTGTGTAAGGTTAGGTTTCACGCTGTTAAGTCGGAGAGATGTTATAATCTGAATTCCAGAATAGTATTACATCCAACTGAAAGGTAACATGAACAATATATCACTCCTTGTTTTTATCGTAATCTTTTTCGTATACAGTGGTACTAATAGAATTAATTTACCTTGTGATTGGCTTAGTGGTATGGGTCATCTAACTGTCAGCTTGAATGCGTGGGTTCGAACCTCACTGTCTGCAGCACTGAAGATGGTTTCGCGTGGTTTCCTTACCACTCCTAGCCCTTTCCTGTTATATCGTCGCCATAACACCTTAAAATAAACTGTAAACAAAATTAGAAAGGAATTAACTTACGACTGGAGGAATACGTTTGGGTGGGAACACCGTACATGCGATCTGGTAGGCAGGATCAATCCTGGCTCAGTCTGGTGTTTTTTGAAGGTGCTCAAATACGTCAGCCTCGTGTCGGTAAATTTACTCCTGCGGGACTAAATTACAGCACCTCGGCTTCCCCAAAAACCGTAAGAAATGTAGTTAGTGGGACGTGAAACCATGCCGGCTCTATTCCCGGCCATGTCCCTGAATCTGGGGGCTGGTTCGAGGTCCACTCAGCCTACGTGATCACAGCTGAGGAGGTATCTGACGGTGAAATGGCGGCCGCTGTCTAGAAAGCAAAGAATAACGGCAGAGAAGATTCGTCGTGCCGATCACACGACTCCTCGTTTTCTGAAAGTCTTCGGGATAAGCAGTGGTCGCTTGGTAGGCCACGGCCCTTCGTGGCTGTTGCGCCAAGGGGTTTGGTTTGATTTGGGACATAAAACCAAAAATATTATTGTTAAATCCAAATGCACAGTTTTCAAGATTTTCAAAACAGTTTCAGATATTGAAATAAACATTTTTCAGCCTTGTAAGCCAAGGTCCGATCAGATTGCTTTCTCCCAGTGTTTCACCGGAGTTCGCGAAGAGAACTTTCAATAGTTCATTCTCCTGAAGAATTTCTGCCGACAAGCCCGAAAACATTCTTCTAGCTCCATCGTGGTGCCGGCCATGAAAGCCTAAGCTGTCATGTTAGTTTGAATATATTACTATCTACTTCCACATACTTAGCAATACACTTATGAACATCGCCCGTTGCTCTACAATAGTTTACACATGGCTGACTTTAATTTCCGTAGCGGCGTACATGAAAGCACATTTCCATAATGCCAACTAATCTAAGGAATGATTTTTAATTAAATATTCATTCTTCATTCCGACGACGTTTCTAATTCATCTCAAACTGAAAAAAAATTGCACATGTTTAAAATTAGCGTAACTCTATATTTATTCAGAATAGGGTTCAATTTACGATAACAAATTATTTGTCCACTGTGATTTTAGGAAGAATCTCTTAAAAATAGAGGCTACATCCTATGATTCGCTCTATACGCAATAAACAGACAAATCCTACTTTCACGACCATGTTTTTCTCCTTTTTTGCTAGTTGTTTTACGTCGCGCCGACACAGATAGGTCTTATGGCAACGATGGGACAGGGAAGGGCTGGGAGTGGGAAGGAAGCGGCCGTGGCCTTAATTAAGGTACAGCCCCAGCATTTGCCTGGTGTGAAAATGGGAAACCACGGAAAACCATTTTCAGGGCTGCCGACAGTGGGGTTCGAACCTACTATCTCCCGAATACTGGATACTGGCCGCACTTAAGCGACTGCAGCTATCGAGCTTGGTGTTGATTTTGTAAGAGACTATGATTAAGAGTCACCACTTCAGACTGTATTTTTTTTTAAAACACACTTTTTTACAGAGGTGGTTTTATAATAGATTAAAGAGTCGATACTTATTTATTCCTCCATCCACCCAAAGATCGAACTTCGTCATATGTAGCGAATGTTATAATTAGAAATTCTAAGTGTAATAAAATAAGATAAAAGGAACTTTAGAATAAAAAAGTATCCTATTATGTATTCGTGAGCTTATTTGCGTACCAAAGCTGAAGTATCCTTGTCTACTAGCGTCCGCCATATTTTCACTTCGTTGCAGCTTCGATTCCCAAGTCTGTATGCCGTTTACCCTGTGGGTGAAGGCTGTAGAATAGCATCCACTGTATACCCTAGCTGTTGTAAGAGATGACTAAAAGGGACCCCTGAGGCTCTCAACTTAGGAACGTCGATTGTCGACCACGGGTCTCTTAGCTGAGTCCTAGCATTGCTTCCACTTGCTTGTGTCAGGCTTCTCATTTTCACTTTTTCTATCCGACCTCCCTTGGCCAACACTTGTTTTTTCGTACCCCGACGGTATTATTTTCGCGAGGCCTATTGAGTCTTTCATTTTCAGGCCCATCGTGGCCTTTATCTTTCTTTGGCCGATACCTTCATTTTTCGAAGTGTCAGATCCCTTCAGTTTTTTCTATGTGATTAGTATTAATAGTACGTTTGCCCACTTGAACTTTCTCATAAAACAATAACCAACACACCGAGCAAGTGGCTGCGTGATTTAGGTCACGTAACTATCAGCTTGAATTCGGGAGGTAGTGGGTTCGAACCCCACTGTCAGCAGCGCTCAAGATGGTTTTTTTCCCACATTTCCACATTGGGCAAATCCTGGGGCTGGACCTTAAATAAGGCCATGGTCGCTTCCTTCTAATTCCTAGCCCTTTCCTATCCCATCGTCGCCATAAGACCTACCTGCCTCGGAGCGGCGTAAAGCAAATTGTAAAAAGAAAACAAGAGTTGACGTAGGAAGGTCGAATAAAAATGAAAGTGACGAGCCTGCCACAAGTGAATAGAAACAATGTTAGATTCAGCTAGCGCCCTATGATCACCAATCCCTTGGGTTTCCCCTTTCAGTCAGCACTTAAGACCGACAGGGGTTACCGTGGTTGTACTCTACAGTCTTCACTCACAGGAGTAGACAGCGACTTAGATCTGAAAAACATAAATGGCTGTGTAGCACTATAGCACCCTACGATCACTTATAAAACAAATAAGGAAAACCTCTTTAGTAAGCACCAAACTTCCCGAGAACAGGCAAAACACAATTATGTTGTTGATGTCTTCTTATTCTTATTCTTCTTCTTCGTAAAGCACCGCGTTCTTAGTACCGTGTGTATAGTGAAAATAATATTCTGAGGTCATGGTTTCGGGCCAGAATTGGAAGAAAGTGGATGTATTGATGCTTTGTCCTACCGAAAATTTAGTCTACAAATTTTGTTTTCCATCGCACCGAAGCAGATAGGTCTAATGGCGACGATGGGATAGGAAAGAGCTACGAATGGGAAGGAAGTGAGCGTGGCCTTAATTAAGGTACAGCCCGAGCTGGTGTGAAAATGGGACACGACGGAAAAACATCTTCAGGGCTGCTGACAGTGTGTGTGTGGGTGTGTGGAGGGGGTTCGAACCCACTATCTCCCGAACGCAAGCTGTTTGCTACGTGACTCTAACCGCGCCGCCACTTGCTCAAGAAATTTAAGTAGCATTAGAACGTTCATTTTGGTACAGTTAAGAATCAATACAGCAATTATATATAAGTTACAGACTCGCGTGATAATGAATGTGTTATCAGTCTGAAACTTCTGTGGTTTGGATCTTCAGTATGTAGTTCTGTTGTGCTTGTTATCTATAACACTAACCTCCACTCGTCTTATCACCTTTCTTACTTAAATTTTGCGTGAAATATTGTTTTCATACTGTCAGACTTGCAGACCATATTAAAAGCAGTCTCCTTCAATCGTAACAGGTCGGGCTGAGTGGCTCAGGCGGTTGAGGCGCTGGCCTTCTGACCCCAACTTGGCAGGTTCGATCCTGGCTCAGTCCGGTGGTATTTGAAGGTGCTCAAATACGTCAACTTCGTGTCATTAGATTTACTGGCACGTAAAAGAACTTCTGCGGGATTAAATTCCGGCATCTTGGCGTCTCAGAAAACCGTAAAAGTAGTTAATGAGATGTAAAGCAAATAACATTATTATTATTATTATTATTATTATTATTATTATTATTATTATTATTATTATTATTATTATTATTATTATTATTATTATTATTATATTCGCTGGGACTATCAAGGACTACGTTAAGTCTTGTTGCATTTGACACTGAACTTGGCCTTCTTCAGAGCCCAAATTTCCCTCATTCTTTGTGAGTGGGCCTGCCTACGCTCCTCTGTCCAAGGGGCATCGTGTCTTCTCTTCGGTTGCTCGTCTCGGTTTAGCCCGTTCGTTAATATTTTCTTGCGGAAGCGATCTCTGTTAAGGGCGCCTTCAGCTGAGATTTGTAGCATTTGCAGGTCTTCTTTGGTATTTCTAAACCAAGGAATTGTGGTTTTTGGGTTTGAATAAAAAAATGAAAGATCTCTTCAGTTAACTTTCTTCCGTCCATTCTTTTCAGATGACCGTAAATAGTGCCCGTCTTTTTCGGATTGTGTCAGTGATTTTCTCTATTTTGCTGTAGACTTCCTCGTTGGATCTCTTTTGATGGATTCCATTTCTGTACTTTGATCCCAAGATTCCTGTCACAATTTTGCGCTCCTTTTTCTCCAGTTCTTCAAGGAGTCCTTTGTTGGCATTTATTATTATTATTATTATTATTATTATTATTATTATTATTATTATTATTATTATTATTATTATTATTATTTCTTAATCTGCTTACCCTCCAGGGTTGGTTTTTCCCTCGGACTCAGCGAGGAATTCCACCTCTACCGCCTCAAGGGCAGTGTCCTGGAGCGTGAGACATTGGGTCGGGAGATACAACTGGGGAGAATTACCAGTACCTCGCCCAGGTGGCCTCACCTGCTATGCTGAACAGGAGCCTGTGAGGGACGGGAAGATTGGAAAGGAGAGGCAAGGAAGAAGGAAAGAAGCGACCGTGGCCATAAGTTAGGTACCATCCCGGCACATGTCTGGAGAAGTGGGAAACCATGGAAAACCACTTCCATGATGGCTGAGGTGGGAATCGAACCCACCTCTACTCATTTGACCTTCCGAGGCTGAGTGGACCCAGTTCCAGCCCTCGTACCACTTTTTAAATTTCGTGGCAGAGCCGGGAATCGAACCTGGGCCTCCGGAGTTGGCAGCTAATCACACTAACCACTACACCACAGAGGCGAACCATTATTATTATTATTATTATTATTATTATTATTATTATTATTATTATTATTATTATTATTATTATTATTATTAATCGCAACACAAAACGATACAAATGCGTACGGAGGTTTCAAATAAGTAAAGTTATTCCACCGAAGAAATGAATACGTTCTGTAACTCCTCGTTTTCAATTAATGTTGTGTAAGTAGTAGACTCTGGGAAGTAGGGGCAGGTGCCAGACGGTTAGAGGAAATATTCACGAGAGGACACTGAGGAGGGAAAAAATTAATTCGAATCCCAGTATTGGGAATTCTAGAAGTGGTTCTCGGTTCTTGATTTGAAGGAAACGCGGATTAGCGGATAGTATACTGACCACAGTCGCCTTCTTAGTAACCTCAGCCGCAATTAATGAAACACGAGTGTAAATATTACAGACACACATAACATCAGACTGACTAATCTCTCTATATATGAGAGGTGCATTAAAGGAACAAACAAACAAACAAACAAACAAACAAACAAACAAACATCATTATGATATATGTTGTCAAGACCCGCAATACAAGACTTCGGGTTTGGGGTTTGCGATGACCTTGTTTTGTTTACTCACAATTAAATCGCAACTGTTCAAGTAATTACAAGAGGCAGAGGTTGTCAGGTTTTCAAAGGGTGGAAAAACGTATAATGTCCACGCCACGTCGCATATAGCCGGCCTGTGAAAAATCTCTGGTGATATATCCTGTGCTTACCCGACGAAATTAAAACTCGGCCAAAGACACCCACCCAAAATAAGTTTCGTTTCTCTGCTATTTGCTAAGGCAAACTGGAAGGACAAAATTGACAAGGAGGCAGCCTAAATGGTGTGAATTGAAAATATGTGCAAAACGAGGGTGAGACCATACGATTTATTATTATTATTATTATTATTATTATTATTATTATTATTATTATTATTATTATTTCAAAGGTTGTATGTCTGATACAAATTAAATCTAATTAATCAAACCTTTTCCGAACGTTTTTGTGTTATAAAATTAAAATTCTAATTCTCTCTTTATACATTACGCGTCGTTTCCTGGCGAAATTTTCCTCGTTATCCCGTTTGTTCCATTTTACTGGGCTTCGTGTGAGGACATTTCAGATATTCCGTGCTGTCCAGTTGGTATTTTGTGAGCTTTTGTTTTAATGTGAGGGCTAAATTATCTACAAGGGAAGAGCACAATGATGGGCTTTGGTGACTTTGTGGATAATTGTTGTTTGCGATATGGTAGGCCTAACGGAAGTGGCGCCCACACTCTGTATTTTGCGTAGGCCTATTATGTTTAGATTGTTCCTCTTAGGCTTGTACGTGTATGGGGTCACTGGAGGCCACACGAAATGATCACTACTGCGTTGGAATACACTTCTGTATCTCAGTTGTCTTGTTGTGGAGATGCTCCTAGGAATTTAGTTGTGCGTGATAACTCTGTGACACTGTCACTAGCTTCTCATCAGGGAGGCTGAAGATTGATTCCCTGTCAAATCATATATATGTGGTCTGGATTCTATGTCTAAGTGTACGTCTCTAGGTTAGTCCGTTCGTAGAATAGCTTAGCTAGTTGATATGGTTTGAATCTGGTTGTGCCTTGAATTGAATAACAATGTATTACCTGGCCGAGGCGTTAAAGGCGTGCTCGGTTCGCCCGGAAGGACGTGGGTTCGAATCCCCGTCAGGAAGTCGTTAAAGTTAAGAAATTAGATTTCCACTTCCCGAGGTGCACATGGCCCTGAGGTTCACTCAGCCTACACCAAAAATGAGTCCCGGGTTAATTCCTGGGAGCAAAGGCGGCCGGGCGTAGAGCTAACCACTCTACACCATCAAGTGCCGAGGTTACGGATAGAGGAAGCCTTTACCTTCCACCCCTCCAAGGGCCTTCATGGCCTGTACGGAGATGACTTGACTTTACGAAGTTTTTCCCCTATTCAATACAGTAAAAGTGTCTTTAACTTTTAATATTTGAAATCTATACATGTTTCAGTCCTAATTGGGCTATTTTCAGTAGAAGACATTTAAAAAAAATGAAGTTCAACAATTGAGACTTTCAATCTTACTATCATCTATATGCCGATCACATGTATCATCCATCAACATAATATTAATTTATTTTAATTATTGTCATGTTTTAATGTTTTCTACTGAAGATGCCCTGAAACATGTATAGATTTTAAATCTTGAAGTGTAAAAGACTTTATTCTAATGAATAGGAGGAAAACTTTGTAATAAGTTGTTATACACCTAAATTAGCTGTCAATACGGAAACCATGAAGTTTATATCTTGTAGCTACGAACTGAAGAGTAGTTACATTTGTCTACTGGCAAGAAGGATTCCAATGGCTCATTTAAGATAAATGCATTGATTGGTGTACAATTCTAAAGGACGTAGTGTGATGCAAAACATAATATCGACATGATGTAGGCTTTTGGGCTTATGCTGTGTCAAGAAAGTGAGGTTAAATTCTTTAAGTATCGCAGTCCGGCCACGCGGTATAGGGGGCAACGCGTCCGCCTGTCACCCGGCGGCTCCGCGTACGAGTCCCGGCCGGGTCAGGGGTTTTTAATTGTAATTGATTAATATCCCTGGCCTGGGGGCTGGGTGTTTTTGTCGTCCTTAACGTTCCTTGTCTCACATTCAACACTACATTTCCGCAATTCCACCTACACGCAGGTTCCTCTCAAATGGTGAAAGTAGTGGCAAAAGATCTTCATAGGTCGACGCCGCGAACAAATATACTTTTTTATAAAAAATCGCAGAGAAATTTGCTCTGCGTCTTCAGAAGAAAATCTTCGCAAATACAATATGAAAACCGTGTTTGGCACCGTCACTAAAACTGCTCACAGTCTGGGTAAAACCAAGGACAAATTCCCCCCACTTTTACATCCTGGGGTATACGAAATTCCTTGTATTTACGGCAAGGTATACATTGGCCGAACATGTCCATTAGTATTCGTATCAAGGAACATGAACGACATATTCGTCTCAAGCAGCCTGACATATTAGCAATAGCTGAGCACGCTCTATCGTCGGGTCGTGATGTGTTCCAAGATGCTTGAGCTCTTAACCACACTAGACACTACAGGTCCAGGATTATACGGGAAGCTGAGGAAATACGTAGAAATTCCAACAATTTCTAAAGGGACACTGGCTGTCAATTAAATAATACGTATTTGCCAGTCATTAAGGATTTACGTAGGTAGTTTCCTTCCCTGTCCCTTCACTATTGTTATTTCGTTTCGGTGTTTCCCAAATTCGTACGTTCCTCATCGCCAGATGTTTAATTCCAGGCTTGTGTCTATGTCATACTTTCACATGTGACTCCTTCTCAGACTGATTCTGACGGTTCTGTCAGCTTCAGCTTCGAACGCTAGCGCTGTACCGTGTCCGGTGAGCCATCTGGTGACGAATGAACGTAGCATTTACACTTCTGTTATAACGTCTAAATTCAAACCTCATTCTTGAGAAGACCTTCTCGTGAAGAGTCCAGATTTTCTTCTGCAGACTCAGAGCAAAGTTATCTGAGAAACGTAAAGAATTTCACCTTATTCCTTGACACGACATAAGCCCAAAAGCCTATATCATGTCTGTAAGTACGGGCCGTGAAAGTATCAATGGCAAAACATAATATCGCTGATAGTGATAGATAACTGTTACAAACGAAAAAAAAAGGTCGTAGGAGGCATTGCCAGAGAAAGGACTAACAGCACATAAATTTGACCTCGACGATCTTCTGGCTTGAGAGCTCGTAGGAGCTCTGTTTGGGGAACAGTGCAAACGGACCACTTGAAAAGGTGCCTTCAGAAGGGAAATAGAGCTGTTAAAGAGTTTCACTTTATTTTGTCGTGTACTAAGTGCCACTACATGGACCAAAGAGAACATCTGGATGACTTCACTCGAGTAGTTAGGAAGCTCGAGTAAAGACAGGTTGTTGCAAGTGCGGTTCAAAATTTGACATCGCCCATTGCATCGTATAGCAAATATGGAAAGTCTTCAGAACGCTGTTATAGCTACACGACGTACCGGTGGAGGTTATCTACGGTAAATCACACCGAATGAGGACGACTATTCTTTCCTAACAGTCAAGAGGAAAAGACTTCAGAAAGCGAGTAACATGACATAACATAACTAACACAACAAATGCAAAGAGACACAGGGCTCAGTTGGTAGCGTTTTATCGTAGCCAGAAGATTACATAGAGTTGAACTGTTCTATGTGAACCCACGCCATCCATACAGGAAGATACTATGCTAACTAAGAAATGAATATGTCTTTTAGGTAATCCAATACCTGAAATAGTGCTGCTAAGTGAGAATGTACTCAGTAGGGTGCACTCAACCTCAAGTAATAAAATTGAGCTAACTTTTGCGTGAATCGTTCGCCGGTTCTTCTATTCTCGTGACAGCGGATTCAGTCGTGGTTGAGGTCGATAGCATTTCAGGCTATTTAATCCTTGTCATTGCTTTCGTCACATTAAGGAAATCTTGAAGGACGATAATCCGACACCCTGGCGTCTGTTAAGTTTTTTATCAGTTAGAATTAAAGTTAAACAATTAATATTAGGCCTGTTATTCTTGCTGTCTTGTTCTCCTTCTTCCTGTTGTGTGTTGAGGCCTTAGCCTGAAGGCTGGCTGGATACGCAACAGCACCAAAGTCAGCCGTCATAGGAAGCTGAGGCGTCTATGAAGAGACGTACTACTGTAAAAAAGAGTGAAGTAGTTTCCCGTTGCTTTCCTTACCCCACTCTCGGCAGCCCTGAATATGGTTTTCCGTGGTCTCCAGTTTTCACACCAGTCTGTACCTTAATTACGGCCACGGCCGCTTCCTTCACACTCCTAGCCTTTTTTTCTCCCGTCGTCCCCATAAGACGTATGTGTCGGTGCGACGTAAAACAAATGGTAAGAAGAAACAGAAACAGAAACTGGTAAATGAATATAATAAACGTGTTATATCACATACTACAGTCATAGCCAAGTATCTCGCCAAGGCGGACTTGTTTGCATCCTGGATAATGCACGATGGATTTTAAAGATGAAATAATACGTTCCTGCGGCTCGGATTCCATGTAAGCACTTGAGGTCCCATAGCTATGATAATAATATTAACAGTTACGTCAGACTACTAGCTAGCTTCTTATCCGTACCAGAATGATTATACAGTGCATTCGAAACACTATACAAGCAGACATGTAACTGGGCTGATATTAATAATAATAATAATAATAATAATAATAATAATAATAATAATAATAATAATAATAATAATAATAGAAAATGTATTGTAAAGAGAAAAGAGTTGAAACGCCACTCTCTTCGATCTTAAGAGAGAAGATCACTTCAGGCAAGTGGCTGGTTAGTAAGTAAGTTACAGACAGCTGCCTAATCCTTTCTTCTTGGCCCAAATTAATTATAAATACGCCCGTAGATAAACCAAAGAGGATCACACAGATATTTTCAAAGAACACAGCTGCCTAATCCTTTCTTCTTGGCCCAAATTAATTATAAAGACGCCGGTAAATAAACCAAAGGGGATCACACAGATATTTTTAAAGAATAAATATAGCGGAATGTTGACCATAATATCGTAAGAACAACAATAACAACAACAACAATACCCACCACTACCGCTATTGCTGTCAGTCCCATCGTTTATGATTACATGGTTAAATGTCATGTGAAGCTACACGCTAGTTGATTTGCTCACGCTCTACCATTCATACGTAAGGTATTTGGTTTATTAACACAGTAAAAAAGTTGGCACATTGTGGAGTAACTAGGTCAAGTAATTAACTGATAACATTTTTTTAGTCCGAGCAACTAAGATAGGGAATTTTTAAACTGAAATACTATTTAGAGGCACACTAACTGATATAGAAATTTATTTAAAAGTGCAAGGGAAAAGAACTATATAGGGCTTCCCAGAAATGTATGTGCTACAACTGCCACAGTATTAAATACGTATTATTATTCTTGTTTCTGATCTTTTCCCAATTAATGGGGTCGACATTACGTTTTGGATTAATTCCAGTTTTATGGTAACTGAGCTAGTTCTTTGCGCAGTTCAAGCTGCGTAGACATTAGCTTGCATTCGTGAGATAGTCGATCCAAACCCGGCTATCATCATTGTTTCTCATTTTCACACAAGCCAAATGCTGGGGCTGTACTTTAATCCAGGCCACAGTCGCTTCCTATCGTCACCAAAATGCATGTCTGAGCTCGTGAGACGTTAAATCCCCAGCAAAAGAAGTTGTTTTATGACCGGATACCTTCTCTGACTCCAACTTTATATGGCAAAAATTACGTCGTTTCCTCTTATTCCTCAAGGTGGTGCAGCCTTTTCCTGGCATAACCCTAATGGAGGTGAATTATCTGTACACTTTTAAACATGCCAATCCTCCTTTCACTCATAAATATTTTGCATTGCTAGGAATCAAACCTGAACCTCCGAGGGCGCAGCTAATACCTCCAACCGTTACACTGCAGAGACGGACACCCTATTTGGTGTGTTTCTGTGGTGGTTGGTAATGGTGTGTGTTGTGTTTAAGTGAACACGTGCGTATTGCAACGATCATAAACACCCATTTCCCGAGCCAGAGGAATTAACTAGACGAAGCTAAACCCCAGTCCAGGCCGGAAATCGAACTCGTGACCCTATAAATGAAAGGCCACTACTCTGATCACCAAGCCAAAGAGCCTAAATAAGTAAAATAGTAGAAAAATTTACATAGTGGGGCCTACTGGTTTAGAATGTGCTAGCCCCGTTGTCTACGGGTAACCGGTCTGGCTCTTACTCAGAGGCTCCTAGTTCGATTCCTGACCAGAACGGGGATTTTTGTCTGGATCTGAGGGCTAGTTTGAGGTTCACCCATCTTACGTGAGAGCAATTGAGGTACTATGTGACAGTGAGATAGCGGCCCTGGTCTAAAAAGCCAAGAATATTGACCGAGAAAATTCGTCGCGCTGACCACGCCTCTCCTGGTAATCTGCAGGCCATCGGTCTGGGCAGTGGTCGTTTAGTAGACCAAGGCTCATCAGGGCTGTAGTGCCATGGGATTTGGTTCGGTTTACAGACATAATGTGAGTTGAAAAAAGTGGATTACGACAGCGCGGCACAATTTGACCACAACAAGGTTTACGTGATCGGAATTTTCTGAGTTAACTACCACTGATTCAATTAGTATTTTATGTTGACGATAGAGAAGTGATATAATCATTAGCTTTTTACAAAGGCGACCACTCTTGAGTGAGATTCCTGAAAGTTATAAGTAAGTCTCATGCGTTTCAGATTCCAGTGAAACTGAAACTCCCGTGGTTAATAATCATAACACTGACGCTATGTTTTGTTCCTCGGAAAAAGGAATGGGTGTATGATATTGTATGCTTCTTGTGTTAATATTTGATCAAAATATAATTCACCTCCCTATGGATACCCACAAACATTATGTCTATAGGTTCTGTTGTTCCTGAGAAAAGTATACCTGCGCTCATTTTTTCTAGAGTTGATGAACAGTCTTAATTTTTTTACTTTTTTAGAGTTTTACTTTACGTCGCTTCTACACACATAGGTCTTACGGCTATGGTGGTATAGGAAAGGGCTAGGAGTGTAAAGGAAGCGACCGTGGCCTTAGTTATGCAGGCCTACAACTTGCATTCGGGAGATAGAGGGTTCGAACCCCACTGTCGTCAGCTTTGAAGATGGTTTTGCATGGTTTCCCGTTTTCACAACGGGCAAATGCTAGGGCTGTTCCTTGATTAAGACCACGGTCGCTTCCCTCCCCCCACTCTTAGCTCTTTCCTAGCCGTCGCCGTTAGACTTATCTGTGTCGGTGCAACGTAAAGCAAATTTTAAAAAATATTATTGGTTCTACGTCCCGCTAGCTACCGTTACTGTTTTTGAAGACATCAAGTAATCGAAACCGGAATATGTGTGCAGTAGTTCTGTTACGAGCCAGTAATTCTATCGACCGAGACTGTCGTATCCGACTACCTTCTACTGGACTGACTCATGACAGCATCCACCAGCCTGGGCTCAGAAGTTCAGCACTGAGCCAGTCAGCCCGGCATTCTTTCCCAGTTATCTGGGTGAGCACTACGTATGGATTAAATCTTGCTTTACAGCCGGATACCAACCCTGTGTAGAGAAGTGTATCCATAGTTGGCATTTATGTGTGGTAGTTGGTAGTGTGGTAAGTTATGTGTAAAGACGAACACAAACACTTAGTGCCCGAGCCTGAGGAATTTGCCGGATAAGGATAATTCTCTGCTCGCCCAAAAATTGAACACGGAGCCAGATGGTCGCTACGCTGACCGTTTAGCCAAGGAGATGAACATTAATTCTAAACCACTATGATAATTTTAAGCCGTGGATACCAACGGGGGATCCATTATCCATATTCGTCTTTGATCCTATTCTTAAACTAAGACTTGAATATATTTTTATTTTTATTAAGGATTAGACTGGGATACTAGAATAGGGCAGGTTTTCATTTCCTCTTGCTACTATTATACTTCTCGGGCCAAAGGTATTAGCTTCCTTAATCTCTACTGAGAGCCGGTAACTGTATTTGCATATTAAAGAATCACATAAAACACATAAAATCGGGGATTTATTGGTTCTATAGAATATCCGACGCTCAGACGTTCTGACAGTTTTGAATACCAACGAGGTGACAGAATTTCAGAGGTGTAGGATATATTATAAACAACATATTTCAAATAATTATACTGCTGTGTTATTACTTGAGTGTTATTTAGATATTATTTATTCCCTGGAACTATAACCTTGTCTTCTGTTCCTTATTTTCGCCATTTATACTTTCAGAATCCTAGCTTTGTTCCTAACTACATGCGGAATGTTCGGCAACGGATGGCGAAGGGTTGGGACAAGAAAGGTAGTGACCGTAACATTAATTTAGGTACCATACAGTACCGACTACCGACGGTGGTGTTCGAACGGACCACCTCCTGACTGCAAACTCACAGTTACACGGCTCGTATCGCGTAGCCAGTTTGCTGGTGGTATCCTAAGTGGTATAATCTGAGCTCATAGGGATATCAGGAAATCTCATTCAGTGTAGCCGTGGTAAGAAGTGCGGTCAATGCAAGTCATATATTCGAAGTGGAATTTAGTGAATTTAATAGAGGGTAGTAGTTTAACGTACCCTGGTGGCTACTACTCAAAAATTTCCAGAGATGTAAATCAGCAATCGTTCCTGCTTTCAGATCTGCTCATTCAAGTGTCTTCACGGAGTGGTGCTGATTAAAGTTTTAATGCGAAATGCATCGAGATACATAATATGGATATTATCCTCAGTAACATTGAAAAAGAGGAAGAAGGCCAGAGAAAAAAACATTAATTAATTATTTAATGTTATTGCTTTTACGTCCCACTAACTACTCTTTCCGGTTTTCGGAGACGCCGAGGTACAGGAATAGTGTCCCGCAGGAGAGTTATTTTACGTGCCAGTAAATCTACCGACACGAGACTGACGTATTTGAGCACCTTCAAATATCTCCGGACTGAACCAGGAGCGAACCTGCCAAGTTGGAGCCAGGAGGCCAGCGCCTCAATCGTCTGGGCCACTCAGCCCGGCCAGAGAACAAGAATGAAATCTGATGATACAGGTGAAAAGAGGGAAAGTCGATGAAGTGTGCGATTTTTCAGGCTTCACTAACATAATCGCTTTAGGACGTGTAGGCCTACCGCGTAAGGACTGACCAAGGGATAGTAATTTTCATCTGTCGCTTCCCCCACATCCTGGTTGGGCCGCGAGTGGGAACTGTGTTACGCACATAAACCTGGCCTCGTGTTACGGCTATATGCCCTTCCTGACGTTAACCCTATGTGAAGGAATATACTCACGTCACGCAGCAGTCAGTTTACATTCTACCGAGCTCGATAGCTGCAGTCGCTTAAGTGCGGCCAGTATCCAGTAATTTGGAGATAGTGGGTTCGAGCCCCACTGTCGGCAGCCTTGAAGATGGTTTTCCGTGGTTTCCCATTTTCACACCAGGCAAATGCCGGGACTGTACCTTAATTAAGGCCACGGCCGCTTCTTTCCATTTCCTAGGCCTTTCCTATCACGTCGTCGCCATAAGACATATCTGTGTCGGTGCGACGTAAAGCAAATAGAAAAAAAAATTACATTCTAGAGATCGTGAGTTACTTTGATACTATTTATTTCCTCTAAATATGACCTAGTATTCGTCAAAGGATGGCATAGGTTTATGACAAGGAAGGCAATAACCGTAATCTTAATTTAAGTACAGCTCTAACATTTGACTGGAATACAAATAGTTTTCCGTGGTTTCCCATTTTCACACAAGTAAATGCCTGGGCTGTGTCTTCATTAAGGCCACGGTCACTTCCTTCCTCCTCCTAGAACTTTCCTCTGCTATCGTCCCCACAAGACCTATCTGTGTCGGTGCACCGTTAAGCAAATTGTAAAATATAAAATAAACGCGAAGTTCACGAGGCAAAGGAATTAACTGGACGCGATTGAAATCCCCGATCCGGCAGGAATCGAATACGGTACCCTGTAAACCGAAGGTGTCAACGTCGACCATTCAGCTAAGGAGCCAGACAAATAAATAAAGGCAATATCAATCTCGGTTAGATGTCCTGGGTTCACAGCTCCGTGCTTCGAAGTTGAGAGCCGCCGGAGAAATGGGTTCTTCACTGTAGATAAGACCGACTTCTCGGTTGAATAACCAGTGTAAAGGTTTTAGGTTCAAAGGGCACCGGGTTCGGTTTTCGGCCTGGTCGGGCATTTTAGTCTTAAATTGCTAATTTCCTTGACTCAGGGACTGACTGTTTATGCTGTCCCCAACCCATACACCGCACACAAAACTATCCTTCACCGAAATAATACGTCACCCAGCTTTCTCGGAGAGTCTACCTTACAAGGCTAGTAATAACCACACGAACTAATTATTATTGCTATTACTGAAGACAAATTTTGATATTGTCTATAATTTTCCTCCTTCGCTTACGGTAGCCTATTTATTAAACCTACAGACCTGAGAAGCCATACTGATCGCAGAACCTGGGTTAGAATCCTCGTGTTGTAGCGACTCTCCTGAGTGTTCTTTTATTTTTTTTGATTTACCTTTCGCTAGAGAAAAAAGAATGGTAATGTTCAGAGGGCATGATAGCTAAGTGACATTGTCACTGAGTTTTCTCCTCTAAGGCGGCAGTACTTAGTATCCTAGTTACCCGTGTACTTTTTTAAAAATGGAAAGTCACGTTCTTGCGGTCCGAACTCCATGTAAAAATAGTGGTTCCTAGGCTATGGTTATCTCTGTGCATCAGTGGTATTGTCACCTCGGCAGAGGTAGCCTGAATGGTGTAAACGAAACGTCTATTTGGACTTCATGTTGTGGGATACCAGACTGAAAAAGATTTCCGGTGACGCATTCGATAACAACCCAATAAAATTAATGAAATCTCAGAAATATGTCACCCAATAGAGTTCTAGTTTCTCTGTTATTTGTTGAAGTAGGAGTAAAGCAGAAGGTCGAAATCTCCACACACACACACACACACACACACACACACACACACACACACACACACACACACACACACACACACAGCCTGAATGGTGTCAAAATTAAATGCCGCCTCACGGTAACTGAAATCATACGATTGTTTATTATTTCTGTTTTTATTGTTATTGTACCAGGAGGTACACCCACCCCGTTCATTTAAATCAAGCGCCTGGAAGAACGCTATCCGCCATCCTAAAGTTGCAACAACTAATACAAGAAGTTTGGACTTTTCTCTACAGATGTCTCTACCAAAATACTTATGTTATGCCCTCTGGTGTGGGACTATTAAGATTGCAATGTAATTTATTATTTTAAGGTTTACTAAACTGAATTATTTATTCTTTGTTTTTGGTGTGTTAAAGTTTGCAACACTTCTATCCCTTCCCGCCAACATTGGATGTTGGAAAATAGATAATGGTTTTGTTACCTTTTTCAGTGTGTAATCCTTGTAACTTAAATATTTTCTCCATCTAGTCTCCTCGGTAGTGTAGGCTTAGCCCAAATAGGGTTTTGAAATTTCATTTCGGTTTTCAAGGAGCGCAAGTGTCCGCCTCAACGCAGCTTTGATTTTTGGGCCAGTTCCTTTAACCTATTGCTTTTCACAAAGGCCTGGTAGAATGGGTATTCAATACCCCCGTGAAATTTTATTTCATTCCTTTTGAGATGTTAGATTACTGAGCATCTAAGAATTTGTAAGATTTAGGTTGAGCCTTTCATAGGCCTGGAAATTTCTGTAGATCTAGAAGTGTAAATATTATAGAGCATTGGTGCTCTTTCTATGAATGTAGAGGTGTTAATGTAAATGTTGAATGGTGCCTTTGGAAGGCTGTAATGTTGTAATGTTCGGAGAAGAGTCTCCTAGACTCCTACATAACTTTGTGGAGAAAAGGTGCTCTTGGAATAGGGTATATTTTACACACCTTGTATCCTAGTTATATAAAAGGACACGGGAAATCCGACTCCTTGAACTGTTTCTTGAACGGAGCCGCAGCGCTCATGGAGAATGTATAATGGGGGAGCTTCAAGCTCAAAGTTGTTAACTGTTTGTTATTCGATTTTCTAAAATTGTTACCTAGTCCTATGAACTTCTGTACCTGAACTGTAAAGTTTATTTTCTGAAAAGAAACCAAAAGATAGTTAGAGAAAGAAAATGTAGCTATAATTTTAAAATTTTAAATTAATATTCTGATTGTCCTATTTTGACCCATTCATGCCCGCACCTTCCCTTACCTCTGTCCACCACTATATTCCCGGAACACTTATTATTATTATTATTATTATTATTATTATTATTATTATTATTATTATTATTATTAGTATTATATGCGAATAAGCCCATTAAGAACACGCAAAGTATCAGAGGCGCGTATTTGCCTTCCTTTGTGCCCATATTTCTTTCTTTCCTTTACTGTGGGCTTCATTTCTGTCTTCAGACTAGGTTGTTCCAGTCTTTTTCTTTGGTATTTCCTCTTGGTCAACTTGCCGTTTGTGTATTTTGGATCTGAACATTACCCTGTTTTGAACATTTGCTGGTGTAATTCTTGCCTGTTTCAAGTTGGTTTAGATTTCGTCAATCCATTTCATTGTGGTCTGTTTTAGATTTACTCCTATTTTCATAGAATTCGACTATTTGTTTGGTAAGACTGTCTGGATTCATTTTCTTAATATGTCCATAGAATTTTAGCCTGCGTTTTCTAATGTTGCTGTGAATATTTGTATTGTATTGTTTGATTTCCTGTCTGCCTCTAAGTTGGTATTGTCTGTCAGTGAGTTTTCGACCTAGAATTCTTCTTATGATTTTGAATTGCTTTTTCCTCAATGTTTTCAACGTATGCTTTCCTTTTCATAAAGCCATTCTGGTTTAATGACTGTATTGTAATGTCTTAGTTTTGCGTGCTTAGAGACACAGTTTTTAATAGATATTTTGGGTTAGTCGATATGCAGTTTCCATCTTGTGCCATCTAATTTTCCTGGATTTTGTTTCGAGTCCATTTTCCTGAATTGTTTCACCAAGATACTTAAATTGTGGTACTCGTTTAATTTTTCTATATTTTGTCTGAATGATTTTTTGTGCGTCTTTGTTGTAGGTCGTATATTCTGTCTTTTCAAAAGATATGCGAAGTCCGGATTTCCTGCAATTTCTTTCAGGAGTTCAATCTGCTTTTGGGCTGTTGAATTGTCTCGGGTTAATGCTGCTAGGTCGTCCGCAAATGCTAGGCAATCCATCGCTAGTTTTCCTCTGCCTAAAGTGATTGTTTGGTGAACTTTGAGGACCAATATCTGTTTGTGCCATTTTTATATCACCTTTTCAAGGACGCAGTTGAAGAGTAAAAGGTGATAGTCCATCTCCTTGTCGTACTCCCGTTTAGATTTCAAAGGGATCTGAGGTTATCCCACTAATTTAACCTTGGACTGTACGTCTGTCAGTGTCTGTTTTATGATTGAATTATTATTATTATTATTATTATTATTATTATTATTATTATTATTATTATTATTATTATTATTATTATTATTATTATTATTATTATGCCCAGTGGAAGCTTCTCTGGCTTGATCTGTGAATTTCGTTCACCACGAACCTCTGTTCTCAAGCTCCTCCGTCAGAATCCAGTACTTTATTTTTCTTTTACATCGTCTGTCTGCTGGGTTCTTCTCCCAGGTACCCGTATTCCCCCTAACTTTCGTCATTCAACGGAAGATTTTTCTCAGAATATATCCGAACCAATTGACTTTCCTCCAGTTTGTTGTCTTCTCGCCAACTCTTCTTAGGACCTGTTCATTCGTCGCCATTTCCGTCCATGTTATTCTTTCCATCCTTCTCCTGAAACAAATTTAAAAAATAACGACGCAATTACTCCCCATTATTCTACTGTAGTTGACCTTTGATCCATAGGAATGAACGAATAAACCTACTCCACAGAACTCGAGAATGTGAATGCTGATCGCCCTAGTGATGATAAAGAGGCTCCATTAAACCCACTGAAACTCCCATAACCCCGCCGCGTACAAATATACTGAATATAATTAAACTAATTTAACGAGGCATGTCCGGATCCTTTGCTGAATGGTCAGTTTACTGATCTTCGGTTCAGAAGGACCGACACAGATAGGTCTTATGGCGACGATGGGACAGAAGGGCGGGGAGTGGGAAGGAAGCGGCCGTGGTCTTAAGTAAGGTACAGCCCCAGCATTTTCCTGGTGTGAAAATGGGAAACCACGGAAAACCATCTTCAGGGCTGCCGACAGTGGGGTTCGAACCTACTATCTCCCGAATACTGGATACTGGGCGCACTTAAGCGACTGCAGCTATCGAGCTCGGTGGACCCGGGTTCGATCACCTGCGGGGACGCGGTGTTTGTGTTTGTCCCAAAAATTATCCTCTTCATATTCACAAAACACACCACACTACTAAGCACCATAGAAACAAGTAATAGTGGATATCTCCCTCCATATAGGATTGACATCAGGAAGGACATCCTGCTATTAAACAGGGCCAGATCACATGTGCGACGCAGATCGCACCCGTAACCTCACCAGTGTGGGAAAAACGGAGAAAGAAGATTGCAAATAATGAGGACATAATAATTACAAAACCACTATATATGAATTCAATCATATTTTAAATTATTCAGATACCTTAGCAGTTCTACGCACAGTAGATTGATCGGAACATGTGACTTACTACGAGTTTAAAATTGCACTTAATGCACCATCACATACAAAATTTATTCGAATTTATCGAGATACTGAAGCCTTTTCTTCAAGCAGTTAACGATTCTGAAAAAAATGTCTCTAAAGACCGCTGCGAGTAAGGGATTGCAGTTGTCAATTCGAATTATCAATATGGTTTTCTGATCACGCCAGTAAATCTACTGATGCGTTAAAACAGACCTGAATTCCAATCGCGTGTGTTAGGATTCGATTCTGTAACATTCAACCCGTAGCATTACTACTTTTCTCCACGAAACGCTTGCGAGTAACATACGGTATTTCAATCTGAAAAGGTGGTTAGCTACTTTGTTGACAAATGAATTGTTCTGAGTCCACATTCAATGAATGTGCCACTATCTGCACAGTATGTTTGGGTGGCAGGATACAAGTTTTGGTACTCCAGAGAGAGACAATTCCTACTCCAGAATGAGCTTGGGTGGCTGCAGTATCCGCCTAGAAATTGGGTCCAGATCCTTGGAAGAATGGTCAACGTATTGGCCCTCGGTTCGATTCTCGGCCGGACCACGGATTTTAAATGCGTATATTTAATTCCCATCCGTTGGGGACTGGCTGGTTGTGTGTATCTTAATACACTTCTTGCCATCTACACACCACATACCACGCTGCCAGCCACCTCAGAAACACGTAATGATGAACACATTCCCTCACATAGGATTTGTGTCAGGAAGGGCATTCGATCGTAAAACTAGGCTACATCCATATCACGTACCGAGCGGGCAGGAAGTACAGTATATCCAATAAACATTGACTTCAGGGAAATTGTTCTCTGTGAATGTTTATTACCTGATAGCCATTTCTTTATGATTTGTATATTCCCTTAGAAGTATTCCAAAAGCATGGTGTCAAGTACCTGTAATGTTCTATTGTGCTGGGTGCGCGCAAACGTACAAACAATTGAGTCGTGAGTTTAGAGCCGTGTCTGAGCGGTGTAATGTCCTACTACAAGGAATACACGTTCATCTGTCGTGTTCTTGCTACCGAACTTTCTCGGTTGAGAACCTAGGAGAGATGTGTGCTTTAGGAAATGTGCACCTTCATATGAGAAAACGCAGGTTTAAACGCCAGCGTTGGCAGTTCTGAATGCAGTTGTCCTTGGTTTGATATTTTAACACCAAGTAAAAGCCACCTTACTTGCGGCCACGACCGCTACCTTTCCAGTCCTAGCCCTGTCATATAATCTCAGACTCCCCCCCCCCCCCCCCGTATTTACCTATATTAGACAGACGTTAAACAACAAAGGTATGAATAAAAAAGAAGACTGTCCAAGACTCTTGTAGAGTAAAATTTTCAAAGTAAATGAATTAGCACCGGGCGAGTTGGCCGTGCGCGTAGAGGCGCGCGGCTGTGAGCTTGCATCCGGGAGATAGTAGGTTCGAATCCCACTATCGGCAGCCCTGAAGATGGTTTTCCGTGGTTTCCCATTTACACACCAGGCAAATGCTGGGGCTGTACCTTAATTAAGGCCACGGCCGCTTCCTTCCAACTCCTAGACCTTTCCTATCCCATCGTCGCCATAAGACCTATCTGTGTCGGTGCGACGTAAAGCCCCTAGCAAAAAAATAAAAAATGAAAAGAATTAGCATACCAAACTGAGACCCGGAAACTGTAAGCAGATTTTCGTTCCGGAAACTTCACTGTTTTCTATGCCTTACGTCTCACACCTTGTTAGACTGAATATTTTCCAAGGAAAGCAAAAATCTTGTTTGCCTTCCTTTCAGGATTCTTTTTTAGGTGCGTACATGGAAAACCATTCTTCTTGTCCTAATCATGGTAGGAATCTTCTCGAACTTTCGGTAAAACTCTTGGTTTGGTCTCAATTTGAATGTGAAGCCATTTTCGAAACAGACTTTCAACGTATTAGGTCGTGTTACGTACAGTAAAAATGCTATCTACTAATCGTTTTCTCTTTCTTTTAGTGTCATACATCGGCCGTAGACGAACTGATAAGTGACGTTTCCCTGCACTTTCTGGCAAGTGAATAGGCGCTTCACTTGAAGAAGGGAAAAGTATCTTCCCAGAGCTGTCAGCAGAACAAATCTTTGGACTGAAGAAAAGTAAGTCATTGTTTTTCTTTAAACTATATGTAGTATTATATTACCTTAAAATGGACATATCATTTCAGTTTGTACTTACAAATGTAAGCGTATACAGTGTGTATACAGTATAACAGTGCACTAAATAATTCTTTATCTACTACTATAACAAAGACTGGGCGTTTTCTAAACAGTTTTACTCTTGCAAAGTATACCTTTTGTGGTCATTGTAATAATGTTATGTTACCGCACACTTCATGGCCTATTGTGTTACATCACTACCTTTTAATACACGTACTGGCACATCATTAAGTTCGCGATTACAGTACATCCTGCTTAAATACAAAGAGATGAGACATTATAATGTGACAATTTTTTATTACTAGAACACAAAGGAGTCGTCTCCGCAGTGTAGGGGAAGCATGCCTGAGGGCTGGAGTTCGAATGAAGAATTTTGTGTTTTACAAACAAATAATTTGAAGTAATGCGCATAGTTAATTTGTTCATCAGATTGAAAAGAAAAGTATTTCCTGTAAAGAGAAGAGAGATTTATTTTAACTTAAGTTGCTACAGGATGTTAATCCCAATTACAGCAGAACTCCATTTCTTACATCGTAAATTTACAAATATTCACAGGAACTTAATGCTATCTAACTTAAAATAATTAAATACCATCTAAACTAATGTATAAGGGACTGTCAAATGAAAACCGAACACCCGCCATAACACACATTCCGCGCGAAAGGTGGCAACACTGTTGTTACGTATCGATACTGCCATCGCTGTGGTAGGAGAACTGCATAGTGACAACTCACAGATGCACACAATAGGTTATGTCTTTGTTGGTGCGCGGACTGCTCTAGTGTGTTCGTCCAGCTGTAGAAATGGAGGCAAGCAAACAAGAGCAGAGATGTGTGGTTCGTTGTCTGGTTGAGCAAGGCTATGAAGACACTTTGAAGAAATTGCGACGCGTCATAAATAGAGCCCTACAAGGATGCGGATATCCGCGAAGTTAGTGTCTTGGCGGATACAAACTGTATGGCAATGCGGATAATTTTGCTGATAATTTCTAAGTAATAACGTTTATTGATTTTTCATTCAGGTATACTCTTGTTTTAGTTTGAGGTTAGGCGACCCTTGACATTGGTATGGGAGAACAGTGATATCTAAAGAGTCTTGAGACCATAAAGCCGTAAATCTGGCCTAAGCGAAACTGGCTCCAGCCCGCAATTGATGGAAGGAAGGAACAAAGGTCAATACGTCGGTAGTGTTCGCAAGAGAAAATCCCTCATAAACCTGCGACTGTAGGTGTTCTGATGCCAGGTGTCAAGCCTATTGTATTATGTTAACAGATCTATCCGTTTCAATTCCTTGGGTACTGTAGTTAAGTATTTAAATTATACGCGGATAACCATTTTGCGGATGCGGATAACCATTCGTGGATGCGGGTGCGGATGAAGGAAGTGCTGATGCAGGTATTATTTTGTATATCCGCGCAGGGCTCAAGCCATAAAGTTAAAACGCCCTGGAATGCTGTCGGACGGAGTTATCCTGTTGCTTGATAATATTCGCCCCCATACTTCAAATCAGAGGAAGGCTACGCTTCAGCGATTTGTTTAGGAAACACTTCAACATCCTCCGTACAGTCCGTATCTTTCACCTTGTGATTTTCACATTTTTGGCGACCTGCAGAAATACATTCGTGGACATCGCTTTCATTCGGCAAGAGTGGGTGTGACTATGGTTGCGTCAGCGACCTACCTCTTTCTGCAAAACTGGAATGATCGTCTCGTCTCCCAGTGAGATAAATGTATTAATGTTTTTGGTGATTACTTTTGAAGAAAACCATTCCATGGTCACGTTGTAGCGGGTGTTCGGTTTTCAGTCGACTGCCCTTTATAATATTGTGTTATGGACGTGAGATTGCCAAGAATTTTTCCAAAATAGTGTATTCATTATCAACAAATTGCTGTATCGTAATGTGTTATCTGCATATTGAATCCGTGAATTCGTTTAAAAATATCCTGATATTTGTATTAAAATTACCGATCTAGTTTACCGCGCGGTGTCGCGTAGCTGTGAGCTGGCATTCGGAATATGGGGTTCGAATTCTACCGCCAGCAGCCCTGAAAATAATTTTCCGTGGTTTCCCATTTTCGCATTAAATAAATGGTGGGGCTGTACCTTAACTAAAGTCATAGCCGCTACCTTCCCATTCCAAGCCCTTTCCCATCCTTGCGTTGCCGAAAACATTCAGAGTGTTAGTGCCACGTTAAACCACTAGCAAAAAATAAAAAATGCAAAATTAGAATTCTGATATGCACCTTGTAGATATTGTACAATCTGTAAAGTAGTGAATTTTGATGAGCGGATGCTGTAACCTTCTTATTTAAAAAAGATTTATTCTTGAATTTGTAAATTCGGGATGGAATTCAGGATTGTCAGTCTGTGAATTTAGTATTTTGTAAATTAAACTTACCGCATCTTCCCGTCTTCGGTCTCCTAAATATAACAGAGCCTCATTGTACGAAATCATAATTAGATAGTGAGATGTTATATTAAAGTTTAAATATTTCGGGAGTTTCTTTTGCACTCCTTTAAGTTTGTGCACATGTACTTTGCACTTTTATCAGACTCATGTATTCTAGCTTCGGCATGAACAGGGTATTGTAGGGCAAAAAGCAAAGTCATCTTTGAACAGGCCATGAAGGCCCTTGGAGGGGTGAAAGGTAAAAGCTTCCACTATCCGTAACCTCGGCACTTGATGGGGTAGAATGGTTAGCTCTACGCCCGGCCGCCTTTGCCCCCAGGAATTAACCTGGTACTCATTTTTGGTGTAGGCTGAGTGAACCTCAGGGCCATGTGCACCTCCGGAAGTGGAAGTCTAATTTCTTAAATTTTACGACTTCCTTAAGGGGATTCGAACCCACGTCCTTCCGGGCGAACCGAGCACGCCTTTACCGCCTCGGCCAGACAGCCCCTGGGTATTGTAGAAATTGGTACATTTAAAAAATTTAAACATTGAGTTTTGATCCATAAAGATATCCTTAGTTTCCTGAGACTGCCTTTAAAAGATGGGAATTTTATTAATGTTCATTGAAAGGGAAATCGAATTTGATTGCCGGAATGCAGCAGAACGAAATTAGTTTTGAGTGAGTTTTAAACGGAATGACCTTAAACTAATAATCTCGATAAGTGTTTTTAGAATTGTATGGTTCGGACGCTTTACATTTGCATATGATATTCATCGTCTGATAATTGATAGCTCTGTCTGCTATTAGTCAATACCGTTTGCATCCGCTTCTCCGGTAATCGCTCCAGTTATCCCTTTAAGTTGAATAAATAGATTACTTTAGAAATGCTCATACAGTGTGAGTTGTGCTGCATCAGCAAATGGTGAAATGTATATATATGTGAACAAACATAATTACTTGAGAGTTGGTGGAAGAGTACAATTCGATTGGGCCTATAGGTATTATCTATAAGCATATAATCTCCAACAATGAATACGGATTTGCGTTTAACAGCCCTATAGCCTTCAACTGAATATTCATCGAGAGAAGATTAGTTAATTTTAATTTTTATGATTTTCGTAAATGGAAATCTACCATTTAAATTTTATATACCACCCACATGCCTTTGCTAGCAGGACGTAGTGTTTACAGTGCACTATGTCTTCTGGTATGGGCTAGAGCAATATTGTTGCTTTCATTGATCTGTCTCAGCTTTATCCTTGGCTTTGACAAGATGAAAGTGACTGAGGTATGAGTGATGCTAGTAATGCCATTCGTTATGCAGCCAGTCCCTGCTATGAATGGTGTGAAAATGTTGCTCATAGGGTCAGTTGGTGCATGCATGTCAGTGGGCTTGGCAGACTGATATGTAATAGCAACTTCTGGCTCGGTGAGGAAAGCAACGGGAAACTACCTCACTCCTCATTTCCCTAGAATGCCTCTTCAGTAATGCCTAGGCCATTTAGGCATCTGATGGCGGAGCTGTTGAGGATCCAACCAGCCTTCGGGCTGAGGACTAAAGATACATATACCATCCACTCATTGCAGTTCAGAGATGATGTGTGTATTCATGAAACTGGGCTATTTGCAAGTGACCGACAGATTTGGTCCTAGTGAGCCAGGTCTCAGTCGTCATTACAAGTGCGGGAGCACAAGGCTTTCTAGTTCCAGTGACGTTGATCACGTTGTTGGTGAGGAAACACGTTAATACATGAACGTGAAATGGGGAGGCAAATAGAGCCACTTCTTGAAAAATTCCAGAATTGAAATTTCACTTTTTCTTGCAGAGGAATAAAATACGAACATTTTAACACAGATGTGACATATCTATTTCAGAATTGAACAAAAATAATATTCTGCAATTCGGAAAGGAAGGAAAGCAAGATCTAATTTTAATAGTAGCCTTTTCCTATTTCCTAATGGATGCAGTATGTTTTCAGCTGTTTCTTGTTTCTCAGCTTAAAATGTGTGACAATTGCTCCCAGTCCATTAATTCAGTCGGGCTGTTCACCATTGATAATCGCCCACAGAAGGGACCGTTCCCGTTAAAGAGTATTCCAGCACATCTCTTTACTATTTAAATCCATCAGTGTTCGGCAGGTCAGCTACGTACGCGAAAGTGTTACACTTACTCTGGGAGTCCATCAGATGTGTTCAGGTTAGGTTAGGTTAGCGCTTCCCGTGACTGTTCGTTGAAACTTCCATATCAAGCATAACTGGAATGCACTAAATAATTATGACCAGGACACTATGACACTCGGAGCGAACATGACAGGAAGTGGGGCTAGCAGGCAAGTGCAATTTTTGGAGTGAAAGGGATAGTCCTATGGAGTTTCCCGAGGTTATTCCAGTGGCCATTGTCACAGGGGAGGGATCCGGGCAGTGAGTAAACAGCAGGTGTAAACAGCTAATGGATGGACTGGGAGCGAGTCACACATTTTGAACAAGGGGCAATTTTCACTGGTGGCGAATGGCATAATATGTCATATTATGGTCTCTTGACACAGGCCGGAGGAAAGTGTAGCTTCCACTAAAATTTCATCCTCAGTTACAACTGTGTCAGTATGGAAGTTGCTGAGGTATGGATGGTGCGGGATAATAACATTCGGGACACGGCCTGTGTGTCTGGATGTTATGAAGGTTGCCACTCATGGGTCATAGCATTGGTTGGTTCTGTGGGGAAATACAGTTTAGTTTACGTCGCACCGACAATGATAGGTCTTATGGCGACGATGGGATACAAAAGGCCTAGGAGTGAGGAGGAAGCGGCCATGGCCTTAATCAAGGTACAGACCCAAGCATTTTCCTGGTGTGAAAATGGGAAACCATGGAAAACCATCTTCAGGGCTGCCGATAGCAGCTAAGCCTCGCCATGGGAAACAAAGGTAACTATGCAAAAATTTTGATGATCGAGGACATACAAACGATACTGTAGGAATTATCTGATGAAAAGAAATAAATTGAGGAGGCTGATGACGATTCCGATTTTTCTGATGGTGAAGGTGAAGTTGAAAATTTCTCGGACGCCAATCACGACAGTGATTCTTCGAAGACTTTCGTTCATTTCTTATTTAATCCATTAATGAAGTATTGATCAATGTTTCAATTTTGATTCTTCCAAATAACGAGCATGTTTCACCTTTTATTGTAAGATTTGTTATTATCAATTGTATTTTTGTTTCATTGTCCGGCTCTTTGACTGAATGGTCACCATTGAGACCTTCGGTTTAGAGGGGTCCCAGGTTCGATTCCCGGCCGGGTCAGGGATTTTAATCGCGTGTGATTAATATTCTTCCACCCGGGAGACTGGTTGTTTGCGTTTGTCCCAACACTCTCCTCTTCATAGTTAGTCACACTACCAACCACCACAGAAACACGCAATAGTGTTCAGATATTGTTGGCGTCACGAAGGGCATCCACCGTAAAACAGGGCCAAATCCACATGTGCTACAAGGTTCGCATCCGCGACCCCACAAGGTGCGAGGAAAGTGGTAGAAGGAAGTGATTTGCATTTTTGTTTCAGTGTTTGATTATTTTTCTTATTTTACGTAAGGATTGGAAACTACATAAGGAGTAATAATAATCAGCTTATAAAAGTTAACAACTGTTTTTTTAGCTAATGGCTTTACGTCGCACCGACACAGATAGGTCTTTTGGCGACGATGGGATAGGCAAGGGCTAGGAGTTGGAAGGAAGCGGCCGTGGCTTTAATTAGGGTACAGCTCCAGCATTTGCCTGATGTGAAAATGGGAAACCACAGAAAACCATCTTCGGGGCTTCCGATAGTGGGATTCGAACCCATTATCTCCCGGATGCAAGCTCATAGCTGCAAGCCCGTAACCGCACGGCTAACTCGCCCGGTTTAACAACTGTTAGCCAGTTCCCAAGTTTAATGAATGATGAACTAAATTCACATCTCGCCTGGTTAAGTACTATTGACAGGTGCGCACCCGCTTTTAGGGTTAATGGTTCAAAACAATAACAGTCCTGAGAAAACGATCAGCGATTTTCTACACCCATGTCTGTATATGGAGCTTTTACTGAGTAACGTCATACTGCACAGTCTCGCGATGCAACTGCCAACTCACTTCGACGCCCTTGACCTCCAAGATATAAAGTGAGTGCATTATCAATGCCAAATGGTGTGGGTGTCGTCTGGCCTCCTACACGTAAGATATGGGATATAAGTGGCGTCTTCCACGTCGTTACTCGGCGTCGTCCCCTTCCACGGGATATTATGACTTTTAAAGATCTTCGGACGTTCTTTAGACAGAACAATAACTTGCGCCTTAGATTTGTTCTAGGAATCGGGCTAGCATGACGTAGTTTCTGTCTGGTTCCACTGCAGGATATTATTAATCTATACAACTTTTGGTAGGCCTATATTTAAATCACATAAATTAACACGGACTTCGTCATCAGTGTGGGTTTTTACTTCCATTTGTCTATTTATTTTACGTTGCGCAGACATGCAACAATGGGATAGGAAAGGAATAGAGCTGGGAGGAAACGACCATGGCTGTAGCCTACCATTGGCCTGGTGTGAAAATGGAAAACCACGGAAAGTAATTTTCAGAGCTAATTACATTGGGGTTCGAAATCACTATCTTTCGAATTCAAGATAACGTGGCGCAAACTACACAGCCAATTCGCTCGGTATTTCAGTATTATTTCTCAGATTTACGGCTAACGTTTTCATTACACATGATTTCTCGACCAGTTGCCTGGCGCACCTAGTTAGATATTTCTCACATGAAATGAATAGGCTATTCTATTGATTCTTTAGCCCGGAAGATAGTTGGATCCTCAAATAGCACCATCAAAGCTTATGTGGTTATAGAGGAATCACGAAATCCGCTGACAGTTCCATATTGAGACATACAAGGCATGATGATAATGCAGTTCGTTTGCCATTGCTTTCCTCGCTGGGCCAGAAAGTGCTATTGTAGCAAGACTAGCCTTGTGAGCAGCCTTGAATAACATCCAGCCGCATTAGTGCTCTGAATGTCATTACTTAGCACCACCCACACTTCAGGAGCTTGCACAGTGTCACAGCCATTAATGAGTCTGAGACTGGCCTGTGCCAAGATCTAGATAAATTAATAAATCCATAAAATATTACGTCAATATCTAGTATCAGATGGTAGGATTACAGGATCAAAATTGGCGGAGTCATTTCATTTTTAGGATACTGAAAGAGCCAGTGGTACCAATTTAGCGGTTTTTCCAAGTAGATCTTGCCATTTAAAAAAAATGTTTTGCGGCTAAAATGCATGTATTGTTCTGCACCACTTTGACCGTTGTTAAATTATATAAAAAGAGCTGCACAGGCCGTGAAGCTGTATTGCATGACTAGAGCCCGGATTTCTATGAAAATGCATGTTTTTAAATAAACTACTTACACTTCACAAACTTTGCAAATATTCGTTTTATGACAATGATTCAGAATAACCATTTCCTTTTCCCTGCATGTTTGCATTTTGGCCTTTTAGGAGAAATTCTTATAAACGTTCGATGGACAGCTGGAGAATCTAGAAACGCTTACATTTAAAATTTTAAATTATGGATGAGCTAAATATATTATAAATTATATTGGTGTCCACGTATTTTGTCCACCCCTCCTTCAAAATTTTATATATATTCATTAACTATTTTTATTGATAAAAATGAATTTACCGAGCAAGGGGCTGTGCGGTTTGGGCCACGTACCTAACAGCTTTCATTCAGGAGATAATGCCTTCGGACCCTACTGTCTGTAGCCCTGAAGATGGTTTTTGGTGGTTTCCCATTTTCACACCAGGCAAATGCTGAGGTTGTACTTTAATTAAGGTATTGGCCACTTCCTTCCCACTCCTAGCCCTTTCCTATCCAAGACCTATCTGTTTAGGTGCGACGTGACATTACTTTCACACACACTCTCTCTCGAATACGACCTAATAATCGTAAAGCTTTTTGTTTTCTATTGTAATTTCTGTAATTTAATGCGACCCGGTCATTATAGTGCCAATAGCGACCGTGTGGATTAACATCGTGCCGCATGCGACCCATCAATCACAACTGATCTTCATTTAGGGTTGTCACCAAGTGGCAGATTGCTAATCAGTTACTAACTTAGTATTTTCTAAAATAAAGGTCTGACGCCGTGGTTAGCCGGTTCGAGTGCCGTTGGACGAAAAAATAATTATAATAATGTAGCTAGCTTTACGTCCCAGTAACTACTGTATGTTTCTGGTTTAAGGAGACGCCGATGTGCCGGAATTTAGTCCCAGAGGAGTTATATTACGTGCCAGTGAATCCACCGACACGAAGCTGACGTATTTGAGCACCTTCAAACATCAAACGGACTGAGCCAGGATCGAACCTGCCAAGTTGGAATTGGAAGACCAGGACCTCAACCATCTGAACCACTTAGCCTGAATGAAAAAGAAAAAAAATCACCATCAGAATGTTGGCCGGCAGGGTAGAACGGTTGGTGGTAGCCTATACAATTTGTAATCACTAGATTGCGTGCCAAAGCCTGGATTCAAATCCAAACCTCTTCGCATTGTTCAAATCGAGTGAGGGAATACGATACTGTTAATGGTAATTCGTCCGAGAGGAGTAGGCTACGTGCCGACACCGGGTTTCACCCTCTCCCTACCTCATTATCATAATCTCACATCCAGAAGCGCAGGCCGTCCATGAGTGTCAGGCAGAAAGACCTGCACCAGGCGAACCGAACACTTCCTCGGACACTCCCGGCACTAATAGGACACGGTAAGTAAGTAGGCCTAAGTCATAAATAATTTCAGAGAATTAGGAAATTTATTGAACATCTCCCTTGGTAAATTATTCCAATACCAAACTCCTCGCACCATAAACGAGTATTTGCCCCAATTTGTGGTCTTGAATTCTAACTTTATCTTCATATGTTAATCCTCCCTACTTTTAAAAACACCACTCAAACTTATTCGTCTGCTAATGCCATTCTACGCCATATCTCCACTGACAGCTCGGAACAGCCCAAGATTTGCAAAATTTTCGTAACGCTACTTATGTGTTATGTTACCAAACATTATCGATTGTTTTCTGAAAGGGTTTCAACCTAAATTTCGGAGTCCCTGGTACAGCGTAATTAGATTCTGAAACAAATTTAGATATGACTAGCTGATGTGCCCGTGCTTCGCTACGAAATCCTACATTATATTCAGAATTCTAGATTAAGTACTCTACACGTTGTGAGTAAGATTATATTGAATTGCATAGTTCTTAAAGTTACCCAGAAAAGCGACGAGAAAGTCACCATACGTCTTTTCTCATGTGAAGACTGGGTTAGGGAATTATAGTGACACGTCCTCTTGCCTACTTTTTTTTTTTTTTTTTTGCTATTGGCTTTACGTCGCACCGACACAGATAGGTCTTATAGCGACGATGGGACAGGAAAGAGCTGGGACTGGGAAGGAAGCGGCCGTGGCCTTAAGTAAGGTACAGCCCCAGCATTTGCCTGGTGTGAAAATGGGAAACCACGGAAAACCATCTTCAGGGCTGCCGACAGTGGGGTTCGAACCACCTATCTCCCGAATACTGGATACTGGCCGCACTTAAGCGACCTCTTGCCTACTATCAGTCACAATGAACTTAGGGAGTTTTCATTATGATGGCAGGCCCACTTCCTACTGCCAGTCGGTCGAGTTCTGCAATTTGATGATAATGGCAGACAATCACTCTCCACCTGCCTTTTTACGTCCTCAGAAAGGCTGTCTTTGTGGTTTACCCAGCTGAAATCATCATAGGTCATTACAATGAAGTCAGTAGGAATGTTACGATTACAAGCAATATTATCATATGAAATACTCAAACAAATAGAAAACCGCACATATTCTCATTTTTAACGAACAGTGCTATGCTGCCGATCTAACAATCCAAAATTCTCGACCTGGAATGACCAGGCCGCAGACGGCCGTGAACACTCCTCTGCCATTATTCCTTTCAGTGTGCACACTACTTATTCCAATCATAACCTCATAGTAGGGATCAAATGGGTGGAATACTATGATAAACCAGTGCGTTACGTACCAGTAGTATCAGACAATCGATGAACGAGAGGAATGCCATGTATCTAACTCCACATCCCTCTGTGGGTGGGGGCAGTAGAATAACATCCAGGGTACACCCTGCCTGTCGTAAGAGGCTCTCAACTTGGGAGCGTGGGTTGGTGACCACGGGGCATTGAGTTGAGTCCTGGCATTGCTCCCATTTACTTGTACCGGGCTCCTCATTTTCATCTATCCTATCCCATCCCGACGGTATTACGACTTTCTAGGCCTAGGGAGTCTTTCCCTTTCACGCCCTTCGTGGCTCTTGTCTTTCTTTCGCTGATATTTTCATTTTTCGCAGTGTCGGATGCCTTCTATTTTTTATCTCTGATAATAACCACCACCACATTAACACATAGCATTTCTCCTCTAATGGTTGGCGTCAAGAAAGAAAATCCAGCCGTAAAGTCTGCCAAACCTGCTACAAACCCTGACCCGCAGTAAAAACCGGATAAAATAGGGAGTGATAGAAAGGAGCCCAGTGGTATCATTGCTCGCTTCTCCCCAAGGCAGTCCGGATTTGATTCCCTGCCAATACGTGTGGGATTTACGATATGAAATGCAACGTCCTATGGGTCGGATTCTACATAAAAATGGAGGTCCTGTGGCTTATGATAACAAAAGTAAAAGTCACGTAAAACTCTAAGCGTCCATAATTCAACGAGTTCTTGAATTGGTTTTAGACGAAGTATTGTATGTTTTATTTAAACTTTCGTAAGAAATGTACTCATTCATTATTATTTGTGAGCCTTTCACGCAATCGTTCGAATTCTTCTCCATAAAGAGCTGTATAGGTTGTATTTCCCGATGACTAATTCAGTGTACATTAATGTTGTGCACAGTTTGCGGTTTAGTAGTTGAACAGAACAAAGGCAGTTTCATTCCCTACCCCGTAAGCAGTGTCCTCAGTTTTTGGCCATTTTCCTAACTTGTTCTGGTTCTGATTTAGCTTACCTTATCTTGGGTGACGGCAAATCTTATCAAATGACAATTTGCTTGTCAACGCCGGTCGCATCCGGCACGGTTGCAGATTATGCGGTCGCTAGTGGCACGGGTCGCATGCGGCACGGTCGCATCTGGCACGCCGCCGTTAAATTATATAAAAAGAGGTCGAGAAGCTGTATGTCATGACTCACGACTAGAGCCCGGATTTTCCTGCAAATGCTTGTTTTTAAATAAGCTACTTACACTTAACAAATTTTGCAAATATTCGTTTTATGACAATGATACCAAATAAACGTTCTTTTTCCCTGAATGAATGTTTTGGCCTTTTTTAGGAGAAATTCACGCATAATGTATATTTTGAAGATGTTGGATTTAATTGCGAATATTTGGTCGTTTTTATGGCATAATATGACTTATCTTCTGACTTTAGCGCATATATAACGTTAATAATAATAATAATGTTATTTGTTTTACGTCCCACTAACTACTTTTACGGTCTTCGGAGACGCCCTGGTGCCGGAATTTAGTCCCGCAGGAGTTCTTTTACGTGCCAGTAAATCTACCGACACGAGGCTGTCGTATTTGAGCACCTTCAAATACCACCGGACTGAGCCAGGATCGAACCTGCCAAGTTGGGGTTAGAAGGCCAGCGCCTTAACCGTCTGAGCCACTCAGCCCGGCCATATATAATGTTAACTTTCATGTTAGTGCCTTTTATCAATGTTGGTTTGCAGAATTTGGGACCGTTTTTTTCACGTTATACAGTATGTCTGTTATTAAGAGACTGAGAGACTGTATTCCTGGCATCCTATCTGACAACCACAGTTAGTACATACGGTAGAAATACTACAAACCAATTAACCAAGCACTTTCTTATCTGTTGCTTGAGTAAACATTGACGTAAGCAGGAAGGGCCCACGTCGATCTCTGTGAATTATTAGGAATAAAGAGCTCCACTTAAAATTTATATAAATTGAACTGCAAATTGTGCGTTACTAAATACGGCTCATATTTTCTCCTATTGTAGACGAACAAGACAAAACTTGTATCACACTTCTGTGACGCCGCGTTACTGAGATAGCAGCTTACAAATCTTTGTTTCGCACTGAACCTTCCGTTGTTATCCTGGAATTTCCTACCCGGAACTCTCACTCGTCACACGTCCTATTTATCGCAGCTTCAATCTTTAGCAACTGAGGACATCATCATCTGTAATTTTCGCACGAAGGAGTAACTGCGGCACCTAGAGATAAGCTGAACAAAATTAAATGAAAATGAAAACCTACAACCTGTTTTCCAGTCATTGACGGGGTCAGGAATGGAATGAATAAAGCCCCTATCTTGCGGCGAGGACAGGAATTGTGCCGGCTGCTGAGGCCTGTCGCACTCCTCTGGGGCAATGGTTAATGACTGACAGATGAAATGAAATAATAATGGAGAGTGTCGCTGGAGTGAAACATGTCAGGGAAAACCGGAGTACCCGGAGAAAACCTGTCCCGTCTCCGCTTTGTCCACCACAAATCTCACAGGGATTGACCGGGATTTGAACCATGGAACCCAGCGGTGAGAGGCCGACGCGCTGCCGCCTGAGCCACGGAGGCTCAAGCTGAATAAAATGATCCCTTCAAATCCTGATTTTGAATTCGTCAAGCTTATGAAAGACGTATTGTGGTGAAAATGCAAAGAAGCAACTTACAATTTGACCTAACTTTATCCCAAATGTATTCATTAAAGTATGCACCTGTCACTTCTTGTGACGTAGAAAGGTCATTTTCCGTGCTTAAGAATGTGCTGACAGATAAACGGATGAGCTTAAATCAAGACAATTTGGAGAAACTGGTTTTTGTACAATGTTTCAGAAGGAACTGAATTGTGATAGCGCATATTTTCCACTTTATTGTGCACGTTTTTCCATATGATAGTGCATGAATGCATGCTTTTTTTAAGATTTGATAGTGCATGGAAATCCGAGGTCTAGTCATGACCATCCATCAATACTTCACATCACAGCCTGCATGGTTGTTAGGTAACATCGCGTCATACACTTTATCAAAAGGCATATCTATGATCATTTGATGTGAAATTTATTTATTTTCCTCGGCTTTCTACACTGCGGCCCAATCTCACTGTTAGAGTCTCCCGTAGATTGTTTTTGCTTGTGGCTTTACAGTACATCGCACTGACACAGATAGCTTTTATGGCGACGATGAGATAGGAAAGGCCTGGGAGTTGGAAGGAAGCGACCGTGACCTTAATTAAGGTACAGCCCCAGCATTTGCCTGGTGTGAAAATGGGAAACCACGGAAAACCATCTTCAGGGCTGCCGATAGTGGGATTCGAACCCACTATCTCCCGGATGCAAGCTCATAGCCGCGCGCCTCTAACCGCACGACCAACTCTCCCGGCACCCGTAGATTGAGCGGACCTCGAACCAGCCCTCAGATCCGCGTAAAAATTCGTTACCTTGTCGGAAAATGTAGAGCTTTCGAGTAAGAAAGAGGCTCACTACCACTAGACCGCGGGACTGGCGAGTAATTTCTGAGGGCCAAAATAGGCTGCATTCGTGGGTTTGGCAAGGTTATGACTTCACATGATTTCCTAGCACGACGGAGTTCCTCTGCGCTGGTGAGGTTCTGCTAATGGGATCTTTTAACATTCCGCGGTACATGTACATTTCAGGGACGAAGACTTTAGTATCCATCCTTCGACACTGTAAAGTAACGCCGGAAACACATAGTATTTCATAATACGCTAAGTACACCAATATTCATAAAAACAGAACGCCTTGAAGGACTAGAGCTACGGAGTTCATATTCACAGGACATGTGTATTAGTATGCTCTGAAGAAATGATTAGCATCTGAACCATGTCCGCCCTCAGGTACAACGTCCACATCGATATCTCGGCTCACCTCACTGACTGGTAAAATGTGTCTGCGGCTCTCGTTGTCGCTATGAACCGTAACTGATGGATCAGTGTGACTTGAGAAGATTTGCAAGATGCCTAGCAGACGTATGCGAGTACCGTACCGTCGAGTGAATGAGTTTGAAAGAGGGCACATTATTGGCATGAGAGAACTGGATGCATCCATCCGGGAAATTGCTGCTCCTGTGGGACGAAGTGAGTCGGCAGTGCGACGGGTGTGCATAGGATGGTTCCGCAGAAGGCCGTAAATCACAACGAGGTGGGTCTGGTCATACCACCCAGACCACCCCGCGAGAATATCGACACCTCAACCGAATGGCATTGCGGGACAGATCTGCGTCCTCCTCGGCTCTGGCGCAACAGCGGAACAGTGTAACACATCGTACACTATCAGGAGTGACAGTTCGTCGCCGTTTATTAATGTTCATAAACATGCTAGGCTGCAATGGTGTATGGACGTCACTGGGGACAGGAATGGCTGCAGACAGTGTTTTCGGAAGAATCCAAGTTCTGTTTGTTTGAAAATGATGGCCGCATTCGGTTCGCCGCAGACAGGGGAGAGGCATCACATTGATTGCACTCGCACAATATATACAGCGCCAATTCAAGGCCTTATCGTGTGGGGTGCTATTGGGTACCAACCACAAATCACAGTTGGTGCATGTCCAGGGCACTCTGACCAGTTTGAACTATATGAATGACATCCTGCGACCCGTAGCCATACTCTTTCTGCACGACACCCCGGACGCTATACTTCAGCAGGAAAATGCGCGACCACATGTTGCTGCATGAACACCTGCCTTATTGTTGTCACAGGATGTCAGAATGTTGCCCTGGCCCACATGATCAACGAACTTGGCGCCAATCGAAAATGTGTGGAATATGGTGAAATAACGGGTGCGGCGCTGTGACCCATTACCAACCACCAAAGATGAACTGTGGAACCAGGTGAATGCAGCATAGATGGCTATACCCAGGACGCCATTCGCGCCCTATACGCTTCGATGCCATCACGCATGGAACAAGTTATCAGTGCGCATGGGGGACCCAGTGCCTACTCGGCAACAGGACACATGCTGAACCTAGGTGACTGAAATGCTAATCGTCTCTGCAGAACATACTAATGGACATGTCCTGTGAATATGAACTTCCTATCTCTAGTCTTTCAAGGTGTCCTGTTTTTCATGAACATGCGTATAGTTTCGTATCGGAAGTCACAGAAGCACGCCACAAGATGTTCTAACTTGAGAAGCACACTTCTTGCAGATCTAATTTCTACATTCGCCCTCATTGTTGTGTTAGCCAGTATTTTATGTACTTGATAAGTGACAAGATTTCCATGGTATTCCCGTATAGTGTTATAATAGAATTGGTAGGTTTTTGCTTGTTAAAACAATAATGGCTTGTGGTCTCCGGAGAGACCTGGTGAAGGTCGTATGAGGAGACTCCTGTAGGCGACCTGCGCGTCTTTGGTGAGGGGGCCCTTCCCTTGATGAATTTTAATGTTGAGCACGACACGCACAACCCCAAGCCATCGAAATTAAACAACGAGGGGTTAATTTCCCCGACTCGGACGGGAATCGAACCGAGGACCCCTTCGACCAAAATCCAGCCCGCTAACCATTTAGCAATGGAGCCGGACTTCTGCTTGTTGATTGCCATAAACTGTATTTTCTGAATGTTTATTTTAAGGCGAAACTTGTTTGTTACTTTGCTGATGCTACTAAAAAGGAATCAAAAGTCTTCTAAATTGTTGACAAGTGTCACAATGTTATCTGTGGATATTAACCGGTAGGCATAATACTCTGGAATGTATCTCATGACACAGATTCCTCAGAATATGGGAAGTCTCAATCTTGTTTGCTCTTGAGGATGATGATCAAGTTCAATATTAAAATGTGCTTGAATGCTTTGATATTTTGCCAGCTGCAAACTAGAAATATTGTTATTACCAAAACGCCTTCTTGTTTCCACATTGGGTCAGTATACTTGGCTCAAATCAGAGTATTTTATTTTAGTTCAATGGTTTTCTGGAGTACATATCGTAAGTTTATATGAGCCATATATCTATTGTAAAAGTGGTTAATTTAGCCTCTATGCATCACTAGGAAAAGTCGCCTCACATTCCTGTATCAGAAATAGGCCTATATTGCTGCTCAAATCCTTGTACCTGCTTCCTAATATTCTCGCAGCATGAAAAGGAACAGATAATGTGGGCAGACTATATTCATTGTACAGTGGTGGTAAAATATTGACGTATTTATGAAGGAAAAAGAGAACTACGGAAATGAAATGAAAACTAAACATTTAACACATTAACCGCCATGATACTCATTTGGGAATTCTTAGGTTGGTAGTGCCTTGGGAATGATTTTGCTGTATAGGCCTATATTTGGAAGTAAACTTTAGGTTGTCAGTGACTTGGGATTTATTTTGCTGCTGTGGCTGTGAGCGTGCATCCGGGAGATAGTGGGTTCGTTCGAGTCCCACTGTCGGCATCTCTGAAGATGGTTTTCCGTGGTTTCCCACTTTCACACCAGGCAAATGCTCTGGCTGTATCTTAATTAAGGCCACGGCCGCTTCCTTCCCACTCCTACGCCTTTCCTCTCCCGTCGTCGTCATATGAACTACCTGTGTCGGTGGGACGTAAAGCAAATTGTACTTTATTTACAGCCCTCGTATGATAGTTATTCAAAGTGCATACGTGATGATATTTTCCCTACTACTAGACGCTTCAAGAAACTTAGAAAAGAGTTTAAATTGCAGGAAGAACATTTGACAGTAATTAAGGAAATTTACATTTAAATTCCAGCATAATTTGATATTAGACTATTGTTATTAGAAATTGAAGTGCTAGTCACTCGTAATATACATTTATCACGACGTACACTCATTTTCACAACATAAACGCCAAACTGTCGAAAATACACAAGGTAGTTCGAGGAAATGTCAATTGAACAATGTAATCGGCTATACATGCCAAGGCATGCCTTGTTTCGTTTTCCTGTGAGAACGTGTTATCGGAGGTGACACTGCTTCGTACAGTGGTTGGATCGACCCTTTAAGACGGTCAATTGCTATGAATTCCTGTCATCTAAAATAATGTTGATAGAAACTTTAGTTTTTGTGGACGTAAAATAACAAGGGCTATTTTAAAGATGGGTTTGAGGAAGGATGTTAAAATGAAAGTACATGTGATAAGTAAGGCCCGGATTCATATGCTTTAAAAACTCCAAAAATATGCATGCACATATGCACTAAAAATAAAACAAAATACACATGCCAAACGAATTATTTAATTTTAACTCAGTGTTAAATTGATAAACATGTTTCTTTGCTTGCAAAATGATGCATGGCAGTGGGTTATGAACAGTTTTTCAATGTTTTCAGGTTTTAATGACTTTTTGTTGTCGACGGACGTAAGTAGGCAATACTTGTACACTGGCACTGACCATGGGCGCCCATACCCTGGGGCAAGGTGAACACCCCCCCCCCCCCGTAGCTCTCAGGGAAAGGAAAAATTCTAATATAGTCAGCTTTTTTCTTTCAAGAAAGTGGTTTAAAAATCGGTATTACGTAGAAGTGATAGGAGATACTGTGTGTGGTATTCTACCGTGGAATACAAGTCGACATTCATCATCCAAAATACTACATACCCCCAAGTCTATTTCCCCCCCACCCCTCTACAAACTATCCTATGAGCGCCCGTGGCACTGACTGCTTAGAACATTCTTCTGGCAAGCACTGCCTGATTCTACTTATGTAGTTGCTTATGGATTGAATGTCTGTAAGAAGGAAATAACTGTTGTGAAAAGGATCATCATCTGCCTGCGACACTGAAAGCTCTATCCTTAATCAGGGAAGGCTTCTCTTATTGCCAAGGGATGTACGGCATATATAGAGTTCATTAGATTTTTCATTTCGTTCAGAAATCTTAGATAATCAATCACACATAAGTGAAAATATATCTAAATATGCACGAACGTTCAAAATATGCACTTGCATATGCGCATATGCATTTTAAAATATCCACACTGAGTTCGATAGCTGCAGTCGCTTAAGTGCGGCCAGTATACAGTAATCGGGAGATAGTGGTTTCGAGCCCCACTGTCGGCAGCCTTGAAGATGGTTTTCAGTAGTTTTCCATTTTCACACCAGGCAAATGCCGCTTCGTTCCACTTCCTAGGCCTGTCCTATCCCATCATCGCCGTAAGACCTATCTGTGTCGGTGCGACGTAAAGCAAATAGCATAATGCAGTCGCCAGCGGGATACAGGAGAGCGTATCTACACGACGCCACAGAAGATGACTACCGCAGCAGTAGTCGAAACGTCTGGGAGAAGCGAGAGGAGTGGACCACGGCATAACAGCCCGGAAGAATTTTATTATATATAATATCCGGGCCCTAGTGATAAGACTGGTGGTAGTGATGATGATTATTGTATTGAGAAGGAAGTACAGCTGGGTAACGGTCCTCTCTTAACAATATTCAGAAGAGAAAATCAAAGAGGTCCGATACTTCGAAGAATGAAGGTGTCGGGAAAAGTAAGCGAACGGCCATGAAGGACGTGAACATTAGATACTTCCTAGGTCCCTCAAATCTAATACGGTCGACGTTGGAAGAGAACAGGAGTTGACCAAGGGAGGTAGTGTAGGAGAGATTAATTTGAAGAATTTACGACAAGTGAAGCATTGCTAGACCCAGCTTTCAGTCGCGTTTTGCGATAGTCAGCCGACCCTATATAGCAAGAGTAGCATGCCTGCTTTTTACCCGGTGAACGTGGGGTCGATTTTCGGAAAGGTCATGGATTTTTACGAGGATCTGATGGCTGGTTCAAGGTCCACTCAGCCGATGTGATTACAATTGAGCGGCTATCTAACGGCAAGATACCGGCCTCAGTCTAGAATGCTAAGAATAGCGGCCGAGAGAATTTGTCGTGCGGACCACATGACACCTCATAATCTGCGGTCCTTCGGGCTGAGCAGCGGTCGCTCGGTAGGTCGAGGCCTCTCGCGGCCGTTGCGCCATGGGGTTTGTTTTGTTTTTGCGATAGACAGGGGATGCTGTGGATACATTCTACCATTCGACGCTTAGGATACCGTCATGACCATCAAGAGTCGAACCTCACATCTTGAAACAGCGTTGAGTCCTTCGGTTCAGAGGGTTCTGGGTTCGATTCTCTACCGGGTTGGGGATTTAAATCGCGTCTCATTAACTTTTCTGTCTCAAGGACTGGGTATTTGCATTTATCCCAACACTTTCCTCTTCATGTTCAGACAAAACACCACATTACCAACCACCACAGAAACAAACAATAGTGATTATATCCCTCCATATAGTGTTGGCGTCAGGATGGGCATCCGGCCGTAGAACAAGGCCTAAACCACATGTGAGCCATAGTAAACACGCGCGACCGCTCAGTTGTGGGAAAAGTGGTAGAAGAGGAATAAGAACAGGATTCGTAACTGGTCCTAACCTAATACAATATTACTAGTGACAACAAAACTACAGAAATATGAGAGTGGATTAACAATATGTATGGTAGTAAGACTGTTATAAGATAATTTATATAAATATACTAATTGAAGTAATACGGACTTCTAAAATATATGGGTGTTTTGCCTTTAATGTATTGATGGAGGTTAATAAGAGCAAGAAGAAGACGAAGAAGGGAAGAAATGATCCGAATGGTAGGGAAGAATTTTAAGGACACAACTAACATCTGATTTATTCCTAGTATTTCTACACGGCCCCTTTTAAAGGCTGAGGGTTAGGCTGTGAACTCAAGCTGCCGTTGCTGTGACAGGACAGAAGAAAGAGCGAGTTGGAAGTGCGGTTTGGGTCGCATAACCCTAAGCTTGCATTCGGAAGATGGTAGGTTCGAATCCCATCTTCGACAGCCCTGAAGAGGGATTTCCGTAGTTTCCATTTCCACTCTAAGCAAATGCTCGAGCAATACCTTAATTAAGGTCACGACCGCTACCATCCCAATTCTATCACTTTCCCATCATTGCTTCGCTGGAAACCTTGCATGTGTTTGTGCGACGTTAATACCACTAGGGAACAAGGCTATCTAGTTTGCTCACCGAAGTTACGGATAGCGGAAACATCTACCTTCCTCTTCTCCATCCAGTAAGTCTTCAAACCCGTGAGCAGGATGAAAAAATGAAATGTCGTATGGCTTTTAGTGCCGGGATATCCCAGGACGGGTTCGGCTCGCCAGGTGCAGGTCTTTCTATTTGACTCCCGTAGGCGACCTGCGCGTCGTGATGAGGATGAAATGATGATGAAGACAACACATACACCCAGCCCCGTGCCATTGGAATTAACCAATTAAGGTTAAAATCCCCGACCCGGCCGGGAATCGAACCCGGGACACTCTGAACCGAAGGCCAGTACGCTGACCGTTCAGCCAACGAGTCGGACGTGAGCAGGATGGTACTAGTATACTAAGGCCCACGAGACTTGGAATCTGACGTTTAGCGCAACGATAACAGAGATGCGACATTGAAGGAAGCTGTCGCCACGTGGGTTGGCTTGCTCTCAGTCGCTGTTGTGATATTTTCGGAGTGGTACTGTGTTAGCTGTTGCTCCTTTATTAGTTACGTGTTTATTTTCGTTGCTAGTTTACTTTTTGTAAGTTAATCAGTGGCTAGTTGTACAGTTCTATTCTGTAGGCCTACTTAACATGTGCATTCGTTGAGGTTATTGTCAGAAACTGATACTTTTGTTAGTGATAATGAAAGCTATCGAAACAGACTTTCAACGTCTGTTTCGATTACAATGAGGTCGTGAAAATTCAATATTCATTATGAAAGCTCATATTTATCGGCAATGACGTGTTCTGTCTTAAATGGTGGAATTATTAGCACGATCTTAGCAACGGGTCAAAGTTTACTGAATTGCACTAGGCCTATATGGAATGGTGATATGGCGCTGATGGAGATAAATATGACAACGCAGCGTACTTCGTAGTTACTGTTTTCGCCGCTCAAATGTCAGAATCCAACTTTCATGGGCCCAATTATACATTTGCACTCCAAATCCAAAACCAAACCCCCATGGCGCAACAGCCCCGAAGGGCCTTGGCTTACCAAGTGACCGCTGCTCAGCCCGAAGGCCTGCAGATTACGAGGTATCGTGTGGTCAGCACGACGGATCCTCTCGGCCGTTATTCTTGGCTTTCTAGACTGGGGCCACTATCTCACCGTCCGATAGCTCCTCAAGTGTTATCACGTAGGCTGAATGGACCTCGAACCTGGCCTCAGATGCAGGTAAAAATCACTGACCTGGCCGGGAATCGAACGCGGGGCCTCCGGGTAAGAGGCAGGCACGCTACGCCTACCCTACACCGCGAGGCCGGCACATTTGCACTCACTCAAAGATATTTGCGGTATTTATCTTGTTATTGCTTCCACCAGTTACCAGCAGGTGAAATTTCAAATTTCCGATGGCCTTTGGTTCCAGAGAAATGATCGTGTATTTTAGCGCTTATAAATATTTTTACACAGCTGCCACCTTCACCTTATTCCCTAAATTTCATAGCGGGAGTATTTGTTATATCTGAGAGATGGCAGACGGCATGGGAAAAATTATTAATTTTGCATATACACATCATCATCATCATCATCTGTTTACCCTCCAGGTTCGGTTTTTCCCTCGGACTTAGCGAGGGATCCCACCTCTACCGCCTCAAGGGCAGTGTCCTGGAGCTTCAGACTCTTGGTCGGGGGGATACAACTGGGGAGTATGACCAGTACCTCGCCCAGGCGGCCTCACCTGCTATGCTGAACAGGGGCCTTGTGGAGGGATGGGAAGAGTGGAAGGGATAGGCAAGGAAGAGGGAAGGAATCGGCCGTGGCCTTAAGTTAGGTACCATCCCGGCATTCGCCTGGAGGAGAAGTGGGAAACCACGGAAAACCACTTCCAGGATGGCTGAGGTGTGAATCGAACCCACCTCTACTCAGTTGACCTCCCGAGGCTGAGTGGACCCCGTTCCAGCCCTCGTACCACTTTTCAGATTTCGTGGCAGAGCCGGGAATCGAACCCGGACCTCCGGGGATGGCAGCTAATCACGCTAACCACTACACCACAGAGGCGGACGCATATATACACATTGTGTATTAAATTTAACACTTCACACTGGTGTTGCTGCTTGGGCTATTGGTACAGCTGTAGGTGACCCTAAGGAGTACTATGCTCTGTCCACTAGCCAACTTTCTCACTTTGAGTAAGGTCAATTAGACGTGCAGGACATTTGAGCAGAATAAGTTATCGTGTGTAAACCCTAAGTCCAATAACCGGCTCAGCCACGAGTGTAATATCTCTCCAAGGTTCAGTACCTCCAGAGTTCTTTCGGTAATTCAGCCATAAATGCGACATCAACAACAACAGCAACAGAAACAAACAAAAACATATATCTTGCCCTCATATAACGAACTTGTAGACACTAGGTGTCACTTATATCAAATTACGATTTTCATAAATGTTACCATTATAAATATATGTACACAACTTGCATAATAATTTTCTACGACTGTCAAGTAACGTCTTTAAACTTGGCTGACCATATTTCATAACAGCATACAACTGCTCATCTGTCACCGATTTTGGCATAATAAGTTATGACAGTCTGCAGTATAATTATGTGTGTTCTGAACAGAGGCGGTGGACAAGTGACATAATTTAGTGAATTTCAACGTATCTCTGACAATAATCATTGGTTCTCCTGTTTCTGAATGTGTTCGGAATTCATCTACATGATAAAAAGAAGAAAGAAAGCCATGAATCAGCGGAAACATGCTCGTTTATTCTCTGATTTCATGACGTGGTGACCTGCGTTCTATTTTCTTATTCTATGTACCTGACCTCTTCCATCTTAATGCCAAAGTAAATGTCATCACCATGGCACAGACATGTTCTAGATGTGCTTACACCAAACAGCACTATTTAAATAATAATAATAATGATAATGATAATAATAAGAATAATAATTATAATACCGGGCGAGTTGGCCGTGCGGTTAGGGGCGCGTAGCTGAGAGCTTTCATCCGGAAGATAGTGGGTTCGAACCCCACTGTCGGCAGCCCTGAAGATGTTTTTCCGTGGTGTAAAAACAGATACCTTTGACAACATAAAATTGTTGAGAAAGAGTATTGCAGAAGCGAAAGAAGTACGGGTGTTTTCAGAAGAGCACTCGCCTAAGAATGAAAGAAAAGCGGCGAAAACGGAACGACAGAGAAATTAACTTAAGAAAGTGATGGATGTTGTATAAGGTAGGACCTAGCTCACTGATAATAATAATACAACTTGTAAACGTTCAGTATGTCGTGAATTTTCAGGACTCCTTTTTATGATGCCCTCATGGTTTCACCAGAAGCAAATATTTTAAATTTAGAGAATTTATCAAATTAAAGTGGTTTTACAAAGGACTTTTCAAACATGATCATAACACTTAACAGGAACTCTCTAGGGTACGCATTAGATCAACACCTTCAAATGCCTTTGACAAGTTGTGTTAATTTGAAGACAGAAGAACAACTGTCTTTCTGCGACAGATTTCTACGTATATTGAACGCTTAAAACCACATACGGTACAGGTCAAAGTTTAAGGCCACATTCGAACACCATGAATTGTCTTATAGAACGTAAATATCTTTCCTATACACTTCGTGGAAACTCTTACATCTAGTTTCAGGTAATTCACCGGATTACATAGAGACTGGCCAGACATTGTAGAAGTTACGAATGTGTAAATATTTAAAAATTACCACCAAAATATCGCCACTTTTAGAGAATTAAACTATGAGGGTTGGAGCAGTAGTCATGGAAAGTAGTTTTTTTCGCATTTGCACGGTATAACCATACAATGGTCATATGTCCTGGAAAACATGACACTCATAGTACGCAGACGTAGCACGAGATGGCGGTGTGTTGGACTGATACTGCATTAGTGAGTGAGGCTCCGTGCAGAATGGATGTGACGAGGCAAGAACAGTCTGGGAAATCCTGGAACACCCGCCATACTCACCGGACCTGTCTCCATACGATACTGAGCTCATCCCGATAGTGAAAGAACCATAGCATGCGAGACTGTTCGGAAACGCTGCGAAACATGAGGGTGCAAAATTCAAATATGGTGTGGATACTGGTATCGAACATCTCCCACATTGTTTGCGACGTGTTGTGAACAATTTAGGGGACTACTTTGAGGGTTTGCCATAGAGGTTACTGTATCTTGAAAATAAACATTATGTGGACAAGGATTTCATGGATTGGCAGTTTCCTCGGTTAATATCCAACACTTGGTGAACCTGCACAGCACCTCACGCTCCCTACTCATCTGTATATTTCCATTTGTCTGGCAGATCCCGCATGGGCGAACAATGTTGCCATGACCTACGTCATAACCCTCGTATTTTGAGGGTTTAAGTCTTTGCGAGGGTTCCCACAAATACGTTTGTTAGTTGTGCTATTAGGAAAAACATGCTGTACTAGTTATCACTTGGGCTTTTACGTTCTACAAAGTTTAGCTGAAATGGACTACTTTTCTTCGTCCCACTCGCATCAACCACGAGGTTACTGAACATGCTCAAGGAGAAGGTTTCTCCCCATAGGTGGTTCTGATCTTTCTCTGAAGATAACGCAAAAAAAGAACTTCCTCATCTCTGTGGTATCAACAAGAATATCCTAAGTTTGTTTTGTGTACTTTATGGGAAAATAATGTATCAAAGTCAAGTTTCGAATCGGGATTCCTCTCATTTTATATGGCGGGCGTTACCGAGCTCGATAGCTGCAGTCGCTTAAGTGCGGCCAGTATCCAGTATTCGGGAGATAGTAGGTTCGAACCCCACTTTCGGCAGCCCTGCAAATGGTTTTCCGTGGTTTCCCATTTTCACTCCAGGCAAATGCTGGGGCTGTACCTTAATTAAGACCACAGCCGCTTCCTTCCCACTCCTAGTCCCTTCCTGTCCCATTGTCGCCGTAAGACCTATCTGTGTCGGTACGACGTAAAGCAACTAGCAAAAAAAGAAAAAGAAACAATATGGTGGGCTTAGCGTTCTGATCAGGGTTTACATCAATATTATTTATTTATTTATTTATTTATTTATTTATTTATTTATTTATTTATTTATTTACCTGTGTACCCTTCAGGGTTGGCTTTTTCCTCGGACTCAGCGACAGATACCACCTCTACCGCCTCAAGGGCAGTGTCCTGGAGCTTCAGACTCTGGGTCGGAGGATACAGCTGGGGAAGATGACCAGTGCCTCGCCCCGGCGGCCTCACCTGCTGTGCTGTACAGGGGCCTTGCGGGGGATGGGAAGATTGGAAGGGATAGACAAGGAAGAGGGAAGGAAGTGTGCGTGGCCTTAAGTTAGATACCACCCCGGTATTTGCCTGGAGGAGAAGTGGGAAACCACGGAAAACCACTCCCAGGATGGCTGAGGTGGGAATCGAACCCACCTTTACTCAGTTGACCTCCCGAAACTGAGTGGACCCCGTTCCAGCCCTCGTACCACTTTTCAAATTTCGTGGCAGAGCCGGGAATCGAACCCAGGTCTCCGGGGGTGGCAGTTAATCACACTAACCACTACACAACAGAGGCGGACTATTTATTTATTTATTTATTTATTTATTTATTTATTTATTTATTTATTTATTTATTTATTTATTTATTTATTTATTTATTTATTTATTTTTGCGTGTGGCATCCGGAGAGGTCTGGTGCAGGTCATTGGAGATGACGCTGTATAGGCGACCTGTGTGTGGGTGAGGTTAGGCACAAACACTTAGCCCCCATTCCAGAAGAATTGCCTCAAAATATTTGAAATTCACGACGCGGATGCGAATCAAATCAGGGACCCCTTGTACCATAGGTCAGCATGCTATTTATTCGTGGAGCCGGACAATACATTGAACATTAAGAAAATTATGAACATATGTTTCAATAAGTTTTATGGTTCTATCATAGTCTACAGTAATGTCTACACGCAATGTAAATACTATGAATTAGTTCTAAAACTTGATATTATACGTGGTGTTTAATAATGCTGACGACGAAAATTATGACTTCCCTAATGCCATTTAATCAAAATTAGGATGCAAGAACATGTCCTAACTAAGTAGTAGTGTTATCTGTCTTATGCGATCTTCCTGTTAAGAGATTCTTCATTTAATTTGGACCGAGCTCGATAGCTGCAGTCGCTTAAGTGCGGCCAGTATCCAGTATTCGGGAGATAGTGGGTTCGAACCCCACTGTCGGCAGCCCTGAAGATGGTTTTCCGTGGTTTCCCATTTTCACATCAGGCAAATGCTGGAGCTGTACCTTAATTAAGGCTACGGACGCTTCCTTCCCAGTCCTAGCCCTTTCCTTTCCCATCGTCGCCATAAGACCTATCTGTGTCGATGCGACGTAAAGCCAATAGCATTTAATTGTGAAGTTACAGTACGTTAGTGCCAAAGTCAACAGCCATCTTTATTTTATTGCTTGGCATTGATTGCACGTAGTTCTTCTCGAGGCAGACTAACTTAAATGTTACCAAATGTTGGAAGTTATAACGCACTACCATCTGCATTAGTTACATCTTATATCATCATATGGAGTACGTATACTGTACGAGTATCTACCCGTATCTATACTCTACGAACCTCGTGTAAATTAGATTTACAATGTGTTTTCTTTTCAATGTTCACCACGTCCATCTATCTTGTCTTTTCAGAATTATCATTGATCCAGTGCTAAGAATACTTACAGCTGCGATATCTACCTTAGTAACTCTATGAAAAACATAATAACATTCATTTCCTGCCACGTTAAAATAAACATAATTACAATGCCCAACGTTGATTCAGTGTGGTGACGAAATTCCATGTCCTATCTGTAATAAATGTTGTAAGTCGACGTTAGGAGTAAATATTCACGTAGGAAAAGCTCACCCTGTGAAGAGGGGAAATAAAATAGTAACACAATATGCTAGTAACATTAATACTGGGGAAGCTTACAGTTGACAGAAGAAACCCCAATGGTCGCTGATCATGGAACTAAAAATATTAATCCTATGAAGGGTTGGGAGGATACGATTTCAGACATTATGCAAAACGGTGAAGCTGATCGGCTAGAATCTTTACTACTGAGGATATGCAGTTCGTTGCAGATCAGGTAAATCAGTTACCTTGTCCTCAACATCCCGCTGTTAGATATTACAAAAGTAGACATTTACAAAATAATCGTAAATATGACCATAAAACCTCTAGTAACCCACAGAGGAGTTCTAAAAGGCAACAATATAAAAACAGAGAACGTTATGCCTACGAGGTAGCTCAATATCATTTCTATAATCAGAGACGGAAAATTGCTCGCAAAATTTTGGACAAAACTACTAAGGCGCATTCTTGTAAAATCCCAATAACTACGATTTCGGATAATTTGAAAGGACTTTCGGTACCGAAAATAACAATTCTCCTCTTCCTCTTATGGAAAAAAGCACTGACTCACCTGCTCTAATATTTTAGTAGAAGATGTCTATAAGGCATTATACAACATAAAATTTGACACCTCACCAGGCCCAGATCATATTATAGTTCGTGTATTACGGCACCTCAAGGTTACTAAATTTCTGACGTTACTCATCAACACGATGCTTCATTTTTCCTACGTACCTACAAAACTCAAAGTGGCCGAACAATTTTAATACATAAGGGTGGAGGCATAAATGATATTAAAGAATGGAGACCTGTAACCGTATATTCGGTGATTAGAAGAAAACTGAACGAGTACTACATACGAGACTGCGTTTATATGCCACACCAAGTCTTCACCAGCGTGGCTTCGTCCCATTACCTGGAACTCATGTCAACGCTTCCCTCGTGAATGGTTGCCTCCAGTGTGCGTCATTTTTAGACGTCACAAAAGCATTTGACTTTATTGGACATTAACATATCAAAAGATCTCTTCGACAATCTGAAATTCCTCCAAACTTACTGCCCCCGTTTTGCCGGGCAGCTCAGCCGGTAAGCAAAAGTTCCCAGAGGCGGAACGTTCGCTTACAGGCAACGCTAAATTATAGAGGGCAGGGACAATCTAAGGACTGACGACAAATGAAAACACTAAAAAGAAATGGGTTTTAACATTTATTAAATAAAATATCAGTACTTTCCAAATTCTATAAATATTTTCAAAATCTTGAAATAAAATATTTATCTCTTCCCTGCTGGAATTCACCCGCAGTTCTCCATTAAATTGTATTCTGTAAAAATACGAAAGTGGGTCTTAATAAATTGTATTAGGAAATGAAATAAATTATTATTTGAGAAAATCCTGTCTCAAAATCTCAAAAATCTGAATTATTTTCCCTTTTTTGAATTATTATTTAAATCAACAATACTCTGCGCTTCATTTTACCCGTGAGTCAAATTTTTATCTCATACGAAAAATCAAATAAATCATTTCTATTAATTAAATATTATTCTAATTAATTATTTAAGCTTCAAATTATATAATGAAATTATTTTGAGATCCAATATCCAACTCATTAAATTCTTATTTTTATATCAATTGACCTAGTGTTGTGCACAACTCACAATAAAGACTTAAAATTATCGCATTGTAGCGTTAAATATTTTACATTTTGTGAGCTTAGTTCATTGACGCGATCCTTGCTTAAGTATTTTCCCTCGAAGCAAAGATCCTAATCTATCTTATTCCGTCATAAAATCACCTAAAGATTCATAATTGAGCCAAATATGCTCGCCACAAAACAACAAAATAATCGAAACTTTACGCGCTCAGCGTACACATGTCATGACGAAATATAACCATGGAAATCACAATTATAAACAAAATCAGTCATTCATCCATCTCACATTCAAGCTTTGGTCCACGGTAATATTACTAAATAGATTTATCGAATCCTATCTCTTGATTTTTATTTTTAAATTTTATTTGAAATATGAGAACTTCTCGCGATGACAATATCAGACAAGGGCTACCATTACGATCGTCTGACGTTTGATTGTGACAGGATTATCACTTTTCCAATGAAATAGATTTCACAACGATGTTCCAGGATAATTTTACAGTAGAAATCATCACTAAAAATTCCATAGAACTGCCTACAGTCACAGATAAATAAACATTCGCGCATACGGTCTATGAGTCACGACTACGTTATTTTTAATCTCTTATTATCTCAAATTATTGATCAACATGTGCTGCATAAGAAGAAATTATGTTCAAAAACACACTCTCTTCCTTAACTGACTCATGTAATGGACACACAAATAAAATCCTATCTTAAGATCCATTTACAAGTCTCAAAAATACCAATAACAGTAAATGCAAGATTTGTGGACATTCAAACCACGACCAATATTCCAGGCCAACATCTACTTCAATATAGCACACATTAATCACTTATAAGCACAGTAATAATTACACTCATGACCTTTAAACATTCTATTAGACCGTAATAATGCCAATTATTATTATTATTATTATTATTATTATTATTATTATTATTATTATTATTATTATTATTATTATTATTATTATTATTATTATTATTATACGCGCGCAGTCGCGTCATCGCAGGCTATGGTTTAATGAAATCATAGATGACTCTATTCTATCTCGAATCTACGGTAAACCACAAAACATCAAGGAAAAATCCTAAATTCACAGAACACGTCGATATTCTGTCCCAAATAATTCAAAAATTATTCCACCAATAATTTATAAATTAATAATTATTATCGCGTGGGTCAAATATTTTTAACACTTTCCTAGACTTATCATGGGACAGTGAGAACATGTCACGAAGCACTCACTCAAATAGAACAAATTATAGGTCCCAAATACACTCTCACACACATCAAATCTACCAACACCAGTGAAAGAAGAGTGAAATTCCTAACTACAAAGACTATTAGAAATGATTTCAAATATTCAAGCAAGGACTACGTCTACATAATTATTACAACAGAAAACAGAGAAAAATATAATTTAAAATCTTAGCTGTAGTAGACTTGGCTTCTGGACTCGGTTGATGATCAGTGAATATTTAACCAAACTCCATCTCCGATGTTATTCTCTCCCGGGCTGAATTATGCCTCACATTTTAATGATACATGGCTGCAGCAGGCGAGGACTTAGGACAAATACAAACTCCGTCGTAATGCTGAAGTTCCATTCTTCCAAAGTATTTCAGGACTGCTAGGAATCTTGCGTCTTCTGGTGAAAGCTGAAACTAAAAGATCCGTCTTAGAAATAATTCCTAACACACACTCGATTCTTCAAGATGGCACAGTTTTACCTACTTTAGAAAATTTTCTTCAGATTTATAAATTTAAAGAAATCTGAACTGCTGCGTTTCCGATATTTCGGCGTCACAAAATTTCCTCAGAAGCAGAAAATTTATCGTCTTTCCTCAATGAATGCTGGTAATATTCCACGTCGGATACGTCGTTTCCAATAACACATGTGCTCATACAATTATTCCCGTAGACAACTGAGCAACTGAGCAAATTAGCAGAACAGAATGAGCCGAATGAGCAGAATGAGCAGAATAGAATGAGAAAGATTTTCCCAAGTACATGGGTATTTATTTCTTCAAGACGTAGGTGTGTTTGTTAATTAAATTTAATTGGCTGAGATTTTGCGATCGGGGTAACCGTGCGATTCAATTGGTTAAATATCACGACGTCAAAATCTCAAAGTATTGATCGCTTTTAATCTGGTCGGGTTCCTGTCCACGTGCCTCCCCTCTGCTGTCTTCAACAAGGCACCAATTTTTTTTTGCTATGGGCTTTACGTCGCACCGACACAGATAGGTCTTATGGCGACGATGGGATAGGAAAGGCCTAGGAGTTGGAAGGAAGCGGCCGTGGCCTTAATTAAGGTACAGCCCCAGCATTTGCCTGGTGTGAAAATGGGAAACCACGGAAAACCATTTTCAGGGCTGCCGATAGTGGGATTCGAACCTACTATCTCCCGGATGCAAGCTCACAGCCGCGCGCCTCTACACGCTCGGCCAACTCGCCCGGTACAAGGCACCAAAAAAAAACCAGACTCGCTTACACGGCACGGGAAAAACCTGTTTCCCTGCTGGCTGGCAGACAGTGCAGAGTTGAACTCACCTTCCTGGATGATAATTTTATGCATGGTTCCACCCCAATAATAAAATATTCTTTCCATCCAAACCAATAACCAATTTTCAAGGGTGCATTACGTAGACTTGAAGCATTTCTTACAAAGAACACAGTTCAAGTGGAAGCTGATCATAAGAAATCAAAACCCGTAGAAGTTAAGTGTGGCGTAGCTCAAGAGTCTCCAATCTCGCCATTGCTGTTTAATTCAGCAATCAATACTGTAATAAAAAATCTCACTGACCATGACATATGCCAACGTTATGGCTATATATTATCTGATAATCTACCTCCGTTATCCTCTTTTGCTTTCGAAAATGACCTAGTCATACTCAGAAAGATCGAAAGTGATGCTTCTACCTTGTTAAATTTAGCTGAAAGCAGCTTTTCAGAAATTGGTTTACATATCCGTCCTTTTAAAAGCAAATCTATAGTCCTGAAAAAGGAAAATTAACTGAAGAAAACGTTACTACACGCAAAGGATCAATAATCCCATCGATAAAAACAAACAATGAACGAATCAAGTATATAGGAATTGACTTCAACAACGAAATTCCTCTTGACAGGCATAAACTAATAAGCACAATAACTCCTGACTTAAATAATCTGGTAAAGAGATTAAGATTATTAACGAGTTTGTTTGGCCGGGTTTGATCTATCCTCTACAATGTTCCCCTCTGACACAACTATCAAACATTTTTCATAAAGATCTGGACAAAATTATAAAAAGTTCTGTAAAAGAAATAATGATGCTGCCAGATGATACTCCAAATTCGATGCTGTATAGTGCCATAAAACTCAGAGGGATGGGAATAATTTGCGCAGAATGGGAAGCCAGTATACAGCATTAGAATATTTGTAACCGCTTACTCCATATTCAGGATGTTCATCTACCATGCATAAGGAAGTTACCTGAAGAACAAGATATGGCACTCAACAGATTTGACAGACAAAAAGAAAAATCTTCACCCAAAGATTGACGGAAGAAAGCTATGGGAAATTACGGGAAATCGATCCTTTCAGTCGTGATGCCTGCTACCACATAAAGGAAATGGAGTAGTGTTATATTCAAACTGTCCGAAAGCAAACTCTTGGATGACTCATAAATCACCTCTGTCCTCTTCAGAATACATAAAAGCAGTGAAGATGTCACGCAACCTCACCGCAGTCAGGTCGGCTCCCGGTAGGTCATTCAACACAACCCGTTGCCGCCAAAATGGCTGAAACGAGACAGGAACCCTTGGACATGTGCTGGGATTCTGTCGGAGCACTGAGCTAATGTGCAAATATCGCCACCATCCTGTAAGACCGTCGATTGCTCAAGGCTTGAGACAGCGTGGATGGGAGGTGCACAAGGAGGTCCACTGTATCTCTACCGATGAAGATAATCGGAGTGCTGACATCATAGTCATCAACAGAAAGGATATTCAAACAATGGTCTTACATCCCAACATTCGGTTTGAAAGAGACCTATATCAGGCTCGGGATGTGGGCCTAGAAAAGCAAGCTATTGATGTTCCGTACATGCCTTACCTGCCATGTAAGTATAAAATACCTATCGATCGGTGGATTGCCAGAGACCTGCGATTCGGTGCAAGAGGCACCCTCCCTAAACAGACATCGATCTTCCTACAAAATTTGAAATTGTTATTCTGCGAGTGACAAAAATTATAATACAGATACTGAGGGACTCTCTGCAAATAAGTCGTTTTCATCTATAACTAACTATGACTAACATCCCTTCCCTACTAACCCTGGAAGAAAGAAGATAACGGAATTAACAATTAAATGACCGTTTTTAAATATTTTAAACTCCATTGACATTGTAACTGTATTCCGGATCCGAATGGTCACTCTCATTGGAGGACTGACGATTCATTTCTTCAATAAATCTTCCTGTATTTATTTATTTATTTATTTATTTATTTATTTATTTATTTATTTATTTATTTATTTTACTGAATTAACTATCTAACTTCTCTTTCATTCCCCCCAGAGTCAGAATTACGTTGTCATGTTAATCCATTGGAGCAGTCCCTCAACTGTCCTCATCGTGGTATATTAACTGGATAGTAAAACATTACTCACTATTAATGATAATGGGGTATGAATTGTGCTAGCTTGGTTGAGCATCCCATTGAAGACATGCATAATATAACTTAACCCACAAGCCATCTGGAATTAACAGACCACATAACATCCAACATGGACTATACCATATCACCTATGTAACGTGATGTGGTAAAGATTCAATACGACATGCGGTTACCCCGAACAACGAAACATGCAGTACAATAGACTCTCCTGCTGAAGAAAATCCACCTGTTCCTATCGGCTCTACCTCCATGTGAGTTACCACCAGTTTATATATAGAATGTAACCAAGAGTCGGAGCAGAATTTCAGATTTGTTCCCCTTATTTGCAGAGAAAAAAAAGTTGGTTGGAAATGTTTAATTTCAGAGTAGGTAAGTATGCAGTTATCCCTTTGGAACTTTTATATATTATTTTCTTTCTTCCAGAAAATAGTAGGCTAAATGTGTAATAAAGTCGTTAAATTCGTCTACTGGCCGCCAAGTATCACCGTGGTGCTCTGATTTCGTGACAGTTCCTACCAAGGGGCAGTTGCATTTAAACAGAGTAAGAATTACAATGGTCTCTGTTGTGAAATTAGACAAATCCGCTAGGGAAACGTTTGAGATGATGAAGCCGATATCATCCATATCACCACGACGGAAGAAAGCTGCAAAAAGACAAGTCAAAAGAATAGATGATTCTTTTACTGTTTTTGCATGGAGTTTATTCCTCCGTAAGCACCATTCCACGAACTTACTGATTGTAGTACACAAGTGTACCCTGTCTTGCCTGCGCTGCAGGCGCCAGTCCACGAACATGTTGAATATAGTATAAGGCGTGATCAAAACGTTTCCGTTTGAAGGCGTTGCTGCAGCGCACATGCAATGTGTCGCGACTCCGATGCGCGAACATAAACACGAACATGCAGGTTAAGGTATTAGTCTGGCAGTCGTGTCGTGCTGAGGTACGTGCGTGAAATGCGGCCACGTGAAGTATGGTGACGTTATTACTAAATGCGTCCGAACAGGACCAACGTGCCCTTATTCTATTCTTAACAAACACTGGTGGACATCCATCGAAAAAATTAAGGCAGTGGATAAGGCAGCATGTTTGTCGAAAACCACCGTTTTGAAATACTCCACCAAGTTCTGTGCAGGTCGCGTTCCGACACAAGACGTCGGTTGATCTGGGAGGCCAGCCTCGTCCATTACGGCCAACAACAAGCGGACGGTGGATTAGTCCTGTAGTCCTGATCTCTCCCATGAGATTATCACGCCTTCGGTCCCCTTAGAAAGGCCTTGAAGGGTCGACTCTTCCTGTCGGACGAGGATATGCAGCAGGCGGTTACGGACTTTTTCACGCAGCAGGACATGGTGTTTTACTACACGGGGATCTTCAACTTGGTGCGTCGGTGGGATGAGTCACTCAGTGCTCAAGGAAATTTTGCCTGATTTGCATCCCGATTCAGGTCTGTACGGCCGTCGAACGGAAACTTTTTGATCGTTTTTATAGTATTACAGGGTGAGCCAGGATCGAACCTGCCAAGTTAGGGTCTGAAGGCAAGCGCCTCAACCGTCTGAGCCACTCAGCCCAGCTAAAGATAATTTTTTACACTTATTATTTTTTTTTGCTAGTTGTTTTACGTCGCACCGACACAGATAGGTCTTACGGCGACGATGGGACAGGAAAGGGCTAGGAGTGGGAAGGAAGCGGCCGTGGCCTTAATTAAGGTACAGCCCCAGCATTTGCCTGGTGTGAAAATGGGAAACCACGGAAAACCATTTTCAGGGCTGCCGACAGTGGGGTTCGAACCTACTATCTCCCGAATACTGGATACTGGCCGCACTTAAGCGACTGCAGCTATCGAGCTCGGTCTTATTATTATTATTATTATTATTATTATTATTATTATTATTATTATTATTATTAGTATTATTATTGAAATCACTGAAATATGCTTTCCTCTGATGTGAAATAATTATCAGTATCCCATTCATGCTACTTCTTAGAGAATGGAGAGCTTTTATAAGCTATTCGTAATCATGTCGCTCTATTGAACATCTTGGAGAAGGATTTTTTAGTGAATGAAATCACTTTCCTTCTTGAAGAGCTATTAAATTTAGCGACTCATGCCATTCATTCAACACTTGTCCTATTTAATAAATATTCCACAGACGTAGAAATCCAATTGCTTGTAAAAATATGATGAAAGATTCTGTAAGGAATCTTAATCAGGTAATCAGGTTAAAGAACACGATAAGGGAAAATTAACTGCGTTATTGAAGTCAAAGTCTGGAGGGAAGAAAGTAAATGGAATCGAAAAGGTTTGAGATAGGAGGGGAAAAGTTCAACGTACTACAAGAAATTTAATATTTAAGAAAGCTTCCACGGCCGGTACCACGTTTATAAGACAACCTTTTAGAAAATGTCTTGGGATTATAGGCCATGTTCGAGTAGTGTCTGAGGGATCGTTGTATTTGGGAAATAGGGCTTTTGGAGAAACGTCGGTATGTCAAAAACTGTACTGAACCTCGCAAGCTCGAAATAGTACCAAAAGACGTAATTTCTAATTGACTGTATATTTTTAGTGTATGATACACAGTGTTAAGTAATGAATACAGGTAGCCCTAATGAAGTGAAGAAAAATATCGGGTATTTCTGCGAGAAAGGTTGACCTCTATAGTCAAGTAAACAGAGTGTAACACTGTCGTTAGACGGGTAATGATATATGGGGCGTGTGTATGAACAATATTCGGCTCCATGCCTGAATGGTCAGCATCTAGGTCTTCGGTCCTTGAGCCCTGGGTTCGATTCCCGGCTGGATCGAAGGATGTTAACCTTAAAACATTGTATTAATTTGCCTTGCGGGCTGGGTGTTTGGACTGACCCCAGCATCCCTGCACTTTATACTGTGCCCTTTTAAAGCACCCGATGCGGTATTCTTCTTACTTGTTTGATGCGCCCAATGCTCCTGTAAAGAATGACATAAAATAATACCTACCGCTCGCGTAGACTCTTTTCTCCTCACGCGTGGTAACGTCCTTCAGCTCTCCTCGGGGTTGACAGGCCACACAACATCGGGTGTGAGGAAATGAAAGATGGGGGGTCAGCTAACTAGTAAATGACGGTACCCATAGACTGAATTAAGTGTAAATTATAATATGGTTTATTACAAAAAATTGGCAAAATGTGAAAAATGAAATTTAAACGGATTGAAATCAAATAAAAGAAATAGAATTATTGAAAATAAAACAATTAAAATGTTCTTTACAACAATTAAACATCCGCCTTAATGACTTCGACTGAAGGTCGATTAAATTTAATAATGATGATCACCATCGAACTAAAGTCTCTCATGTACATGACACAACCAGAACAGACTGCTGGTCTAACAAATATACCGCCTCATTTGAATAATACCTCTTAAAGCACACACTTGAATCGTCCTTTTCAGTCAACTGAGTTTGTATAAATTATCAATTGATTAACTAATTAATCACACTGACCCTTTAATTTATAGGCTTCCTAAGTTTATTAAATCAAGTTCATATTAAATTGGCAACCACCTAACTATCAAGTAATACAGGTGTACAGTAACCATGTGTAAATAAAGGCAGTTCCATGAACACGGTATCCCTTACCGTTTTATATAACTTTGCCACACATTGAATAATTCGTGGCTGAACCAAGAAAATTATTATACCAAACACTGAGTACTAACAATCACTTATTTAGTTGATTTATATCTTATTAGCTGTGATAGTCTGGACACTTAAATAAATAGTATAAATTAGGCTAAGTGCCAAAATTTTTATCTTAATAAATGAGTTCGACCCTTTTACAAATTAGTTTTTTATGTAGTCTGCCGCTACCTGTACTTCCATTGAGAATGAATAAACTATGATCTCAACTTTGATGGAGGCGGATTCCATCTTGTTTAATTAATTAATTTTGTGGCACTCACAACAGAACTTATCATTAAAGGTCGATTCATTTACCTAACTAAATTTGTAGTGGAGTTCAAAACTCGTTACTTACAATTGTCTTACTGCTTGAGCATACCTACTACATTGATTTTTGACTATGAACCATCAGTGATCTATTAACCTAACACATGAAATATTTATGTACAAAATAAACGGAGAAGCAAATGCTCCGGAAGAAACAACTAAGTTCAAAATAAACTGACTATCCTGCCTATTTACATCATTTAACCATCACAATATTCACGTACCATCAGACGCTATAAAATAGGCGAAAAAATATCCACCAAGGAAAAGAAAAGCATAACAAAAACATCTCAAAATACACGTGATCACTGCCTATCAAATTTAAAATACAACACGCAAAATCGTGATGTGTAAATAACTACCAAATGATTCAAATAACAACTAAGTGAATTTGACGGCAATCTCATAGTATCAGACGTAACTGGGTATGACATTACTCCACCTTTACGGATAATAACTCCGAACATTATGTCATCACTAACCATCAATGACTATCAAAACTACCCATTGTTCGGTCGCTCTGTTCATGACTTTACTCGGACTCTCATTTGTCTGTTTCCGAGCACCATTTTGTCCCTGGAAAAATATTTGAAATGCACAGGCTTTCCGCCTACAACTATCACACATGTCGTCGAAATTTTTAACTTTATCAGTTAAATTGTTTATCTCTCAATTCTATTTATTCGTCACATTATTCTTATCGTAGCGCTTCTCAACATAGCCTCGCTCATATCACGCGGGCGAAATAACTTCAGTAACACACTGTGTCGTTCACATATACGTTATTACGACACTATTATACGACATGTTCCTCAAATCTCACATTTATCATTTCACAATTATCGTCATCAGGGACATTACTATCTCTTTATTCATTTTCTTGATCTATTTCACTCTCACATGTCATGCATTATCAGAGCTGACTGTCAATGGTTTCCCTGTCTTTATCTATCGACTGTAATAACAAGATTGCCTGTCAAATACACAGCTATCAAAAATATGAATCCACTGTACTCGAAAAGAAAAGCGAGTTTCGGGTTGAACGTCTTATCACAGCAAATAAAGGTATGAGACATACCGCAAACGGTCCTCTAACACGTGATCACGCAATCATGTAATACTAAATTGGATGCGCGATAATTACAGCTAATTAAACATCAAAAACAACACGGCAGCATCCATAAAATCAAATTTCATCAAGATAAAAATTCCCAATTATTATTATTATTATTATTATTATTATTATTATTGTTATTATTATTATTATTATTGTTATTATTATCAAAATCTGCAATTACACTAGATATGAATTATATAACAAATATTAGGATTCCCATATGTCAAAACAATAGCACACGCTAAAATGATTCCAAAATATATGCGAAAAACTCCAGAGAACAGTACGAAGATTATCTAACTACCATATTTATCATATTATTATTATTATTATTATTATTATTATTATTACTATTATTATTATTATATCATTATTATTATATTACTGTGACACCATGGCATTTATATCCCGAATCGTTAGATATAACTGTCTTGGCCTCACTCCTAACTCTAAATATAAATTATATCAAAATCTAATTATATCATCCGGTACGTGACATTATTATTTACAAGCCTACCTAGATTGCTAACCTACATTTCATCACTGATTGTTCATAGTCCTCAATTATTTACATTTTTAAATAATGCTCATTGCTTTACCTTTGTGCTGGGAGGCAGGCTGGGTCATCTGCCGGCCTCCATTACATGGGTTTAGAGCTCCTTCTTCATCGCGATGAGGATATTCAATACTTTATGCACACGCATTTATATACTTGCGTTGCACACGATAAATTTTATACAAACACACGCATTTTAAACACTCATGTGAAGAAATATAAATTACAGCGTGTAGCACCTGACGTGTGGACGTTGAAATTCTGGAACAAGTTACCTGCCTGGTCACCTCTGCGGTCTCTGCTCTCAGCCCTCACAGTTTGTTTGTATAAGGGATTACTGGTCGTTCACCCTACTCTGACAATAACACTGGACCCCAGTCCTTGTACCGTTGCATTCCACTAGTAAACAAGGTCACCCTCGCGTAATTAGCTCAACTAATATCCTGTTCGCAAGGTCTCAATTTAAGTGGCAGTTCTATGAGACTGTGGAAATTAAATGCAACGTTCCCAGTGAAATATGGAGATATCTTTTAAAACTATTGTCCTCCAAAACTATAACTTCTCCACTAGAGAATCAGTGTACAAGTTACATGTAACGAAAGGGAATGTTCTACAGCTACATGTTATTAATATTTCAAATGTTCGTCTCTGCTTCTGCCGGTCACATCACGTAATGAGTTCTTTTTTAAAAGTGTTAAGAAAATAGCTATCATTGTCATTTTAACTGAAATGATTGTCTGATCATCTTTTTATACTCCGGTGTTGAATAAAAGTTCTGCCTAAACGTTCATCTTCTGACTAAAGACTTTACTCACTTAAATAAAGACTTTACTCCCTCGACTGCCAAAGCCGTCTCCTAGCGCCTTCTGAAGAGTCACTTCAATACACTGAAATTTCAAGTGAAACTGAACACTCATCACTCTGCTGCTAGCGGTTTTGTAAACACTCACACCCCCACCTCAAAAATAGTTCCACTGGAAGGGATGTAGCGGATTACTACGGCACCTTGGATCATTTACCACTTGTCCGTATGTCAAATGTTCAGGAGATGTATTCTAAATATTCCAACTTTTGGTCCGATTGACGTGTTGAACTGTGCTGTCATAAATGATCGTATGTTATTTAATAAAATGAAATGCGTCATTCGACCTATTTACTGTTGGCGTATGGCGCTTTCCTGCCACGAGAGTTTGCTTCCTGGACGAAACCACTCTTCTACACAAAGTTGAAACTTAATATTTAAGAGATAATTAACCTCGCATTTGCTTGAATAATTCCTCAAATATTATTCTCAGATCAGGATACCGTATTTCACTGCTATTTCCGTCACCAAATCGCGAAATACTGAATACTGATTCCCGCTATGGTAAGGCGGCAAATTTTGTAATTTTCTGATTGGCTGAGATCTTCCCGCGCCTCGCGGCTTGGGCACAACCACTTTGCTATTGAGGGGTGTTAGGTATTATCGCTTTCTCCTTTCCACACTAGGGTTGGGCACATTCCAACGTGCCGGTTCCCGTGGTAAATCCAGATAAAAAGTCTGCATTCTTCGGTGTAATAAAACTTTATTGGAGAGATCACTTAGCCAGCTACTTCCTGTATGTGACTTAAAGCGTACTCTACGGATATATTTCCAGCCACTACGTCTCCTTGGGTGGCGCTTTGTAAAATTGCAAGCTTTTCCTTGTCTTCTGTAGTTTTCACATATGCGAATTCCAATCATTTAATTTATGCATCTAATATACCCATTCGATTATGGGTACAATACACAATATTATTCTCCACCATACTAATACGCAGTTTCTAATAATAATAATAATAATAATAATAATAATAATAATAATAATAATAATAATAATAATAATAATATTGATTGTACATCCCGCTAACGACTTTTACGGTTTTCGGAGACCCCGAGCTGCCGGAAATTTTTAAATTTTGGCGCACAGGGGTCTCCCATATAAGGGCTGTTACAGTGATACGGGCACAGTTCTAAATCATTGGCTTCATTTGTTTCGCTATTCAGTCTTCAGTCTTGTCTCTGAATACACGGAGAGGCCATTGAAAGGCAATATCGTCCACCGTAATTTTTCTTCTCCGTTGTCCCACAGAGTCCTTCCGTCCCCATTGGAGAAGAGTCGTACCACATCTGCTAAATCCGTTCTCACCCTGATTAATGTTTCCCACTGGGTTGGAGGAATCCAGCCCTCAACTGACAGGGCTTTTCTAAGATATGATGAGAGGATGGCAGAAATTGCTGTTGGCACTGTTGGTTCCAGCCATCTAATTTGTTGAAAGATTGCAACAAAAAATCTTGATCTGACTCTTTTGACAGAGGTCACAGTTGTGTGTGTATGAATTGGAAGATGACGATTGTTTTCTGTTATTTTCCAGATGTTCAACAGCAATTGGAGTCACCTTAATGGATGCTGGGGGGGAGGGGTATGTTACTCACGGCAGGTAGCCAATTATTGACGTTTATATGGTGAAATGAATCCTTATATGATGATCCGCGAAAAAACAAAATAAAACCAAATGTGTGGGCATAAAATACGAATCTATGAAGAAAAAGCTCGTGGTTCTTCAGGAAATTGGGGTTTTACGAATTAATGGACGCGTTCCAGAGCATTCATTGGTCGGGAGGTCTTTGGATGGGTATTTGGTCGGCTTTTCGTAGGTTCTGCTAATTAAGAATGAACACCGGAGTGTGTAAGGGTTGCTGATTAAAAAGTAGGCGTCGGCGAAGCGTACAAACAGAAGTCATGATATCGTCAAATATCGACGTGTCAACGACATGTACATTGTGCTCGTTAACTGGCGACGAGCCAATGACAGGAACATTACACCACCTCGCACTATTTGTTAGTTTAGCAAGGAGGTGCGAAGTACTTCATGAAGATAAGTTCTAACTTTTAAGTGTTAAAGGGTATAAATAGGTTTTAAGCAAATATTTCTACTGTTCTAACAATTTTCATCTAAACCATTAACAGAGATAGGATAAAGTGTTATATGATCTTCCATGTAGATCATTAAATGTGACGTCTTGTGGTGCAATGTGTTTGTCGGCATGGCATAACGTTAAGCAGCGGTTAATCTGTAAATGAAAGTTTGCAATATCGTAACCGTGCATATACTTTCGTATATCGATCTATATTTATTGAAGTCGATTTTTAACGATCTAGAAATGGTGTGTCTGCCATTCTTATTAATAATTTCCAAATTGATGGTGACTGTCAGCAGGAAGGCAACTGCTGTTTTAATCAATACACCCAACATCAACTGTACTTTTACAGACAGTAGGAATGGGGTCCTTCTCCAACTCTTGTATAACCGGCATTAATAAGGAGCGCCTACCATTATACTGAATAGTTACCTTTGCAATTTGACTGGCAGAAGGTAAGAGAACATACAATGTTGATCAAAATTTCCCTACTCGATTGTGACTTGTAGTAGGCGAGGGTGTCCGCCATTATAAACAAATTCACCCATCTAAAATATGACTGGCATTAGGCAAAGTAGCCTGCTATTATAATCGAAACTCACCAACTCGTGTGTAACCGGCAGTATTATAACTTGCATTAGGAAAATTAGCCTGCCATTATAATAACAGAAAACTCAATTTTGACTGGCAGTAGGGAAGGTGCCTGCCAATTTAACGAAAATTCTTCAACTGGAATATGTCTGGAAGTAGGAAAGGGGACCTGCCATTGTAACAAAAATCTCCAAATCATTTGTGACCGACAGTAGGCAACGGGGTTAATGAAGCTTCCCAAGTCGATCGTGAATGGCAGTAGGTAAGTGAGTCTGCCGTTATCATCACAGCTCCACAACTCGCACCTTACAGGGGAAAGAACGTACGGGGACCTCCCCATGGCATTTCCTCGATAACGCTAAGTGACATGCAATTTAATAAAATCTCACTCACCGCGTGTTCAGGAATTTACTTAGAAATCTGTATACAATGTAGAATACCGCAGCGAAGCACTGGTACACTTTCTAGTCAATTATACAAGAAATAAGTGTGATTTTGTAGTAACTGATTATGTTCTTTCAAGAACAAAAATTCTTTGTTTAACAGTATGTTTCTCCACAGGTGTGTTATAATGTTGTAGGTGTTGTAATTAGTGTTTTCGACTGACTGACTGACTGACTGACTGACTGACTGACTGACTGACTGACTGACTGACTGACTGACTGACTGACTGACTGACTGACTGACTGACTGACTGAAAAACTTGCATTAATTGAGTTGACACTGAAAGGTATGGCTTCATTCTTAACAAAGTTAGCAACATAAAATTAAAATGTCAATGTCTGTATTGTTATAGTTCTTACGGTAAAAAATATATAAGATACCAAGAATTAGAGATATTTACAATGTGAAAAGTGTAATAATCATTATATTCGTTCCACAGTCTTGTACTTAGAAATGTTTTCGTTCCCTTATTGAGTCTAGTATATAACGTATTGTGTGTGTCCTCCGCATCTACGATCTCCGCAGCCCGTCCGACACATGGATGTTTCCAGAGACTACGAGGCAGACTGCAGTTCGCTGATGTGATCGTCGGTGACGTCAGCCAGCGCTATAAAAGGAGCAACGTTTCTCGCCTGTCCAGGACTCCTACAGTGTCCAATGACCAGACTACACCGCAAGTCAGACGCGGAGGTACCCTCTTAAAAATGTGTTCTGAATAGGTGGACTGATTCCTGGCCGTGAGGTTTCACCTCTGGACATTGCCTCATTCATTCCGCATCCCGTAGCCACGTCGAGCACCCATCCAAGCATTCTGCTACTCAAGTCCCTTACAGTGCTCCGACTCCAATCATAGCATTCTGCTATAGATGAACACTTGCAAGTTATACGCCTCCTGTTAGCATTTTGTTAATACGAACTCTCTATACAAGTTCCACTTGTTATTATACATGACCGATAGTTTTCTACTATCAAGAACATTCTCTCATTTGAACAGACTGTCTCATCAAGACAAGATTAAATATATATAGGAATCTCAAAAGTAAATATTATTCAGGCCTTCAGCCTACTACCTTATATTAACATTAAACGTGTGCAACTCAACAAGCTTCAAGAAAAGTTTCGTTCTATTTCATGTACATATTGTATAAATGTGTTGAAGCAATAAACGTTTATGTTGTTCCTTGTATGCCAAGTTCCTTGTATACAACATAACGCATGTGTTTTATATAGGCTTTTGACCGCTTATAAATATATTTGGACAAATTTGTGAAATATGTCAATTTTCTGCCAAAAAAACTTGAAAACGTTCTATTCCAGTGGAGGACAGAAAGCGCCAGTCTGACCTCAGTTCACTACGCTGTACTGTATAGGTTCTCACTGAAGAAGAGTTTAGCTGTGTGACATCACCGCGCTTTGCACTGCTTTCTCACAGCCGCAGGGGAAACGAAAATGGTTTGAGGCGTTCGGGACGCAACGATATAGGAGGGATCGGAAACAAATCTGATGATAATAAGACAACTAACGTGGTGGATAGCGGTAATGATAATTCCGATAAAACTATGCCACATTCTTCTCCTTGATATTTATCATACTCATTTGCGCAGCACACATAATAAGGGCGTTGTAAATTACATTTATTAATTCTCCGTATTTCTTTGTTACATACTAAAAATATTCACCTTAACCGGATTGCACAAATAGGACAAAATTTTCCTATAGAGACTGGAAACAAAGCAGCTCCATTTTGCTTGTACTCGCCATGTTATTGCCATCGAGAGTGCTACAACTGGCTGAACCCCGAGTCCCGTACTCACAGCGCCGTTTGGCAACATTATATTACTCAGCTCTCACCTGACGTCACACGAACTGACAGCCTGTGATATGTCATACCGCCTGAAACTGTCTTCTTCAACTCTATTTTTCATTTATGGTTATATTTTAATTTTTCTGGTACTTGTCAAGACAAATAAAATTTCGCCTTACTCGTCTTTGCACATCATCTACAGTACACGCTAATCTACACCGCGTGATAAGTGACTGTCGACTGTCAAAAATATTATTTAAATTTGCGCCATCTTATTATGGCGTCATGCGCATTAGGAAAGCTACTGCCACGTATTGTGCAACCATACCTCTTCTTTAATATATATAATCCGTTCCCATATACGTAACACTTAGTGAGCTGTAATATTTTGAAGTGTTTCATGAAAAGGTCTCAATCGATTTGTAGCTTAAGACACACCCTCCAACCCACATTTCAGTGAGATTTCACGTTAAAATAAATATAACTCCACTGTATTGGTGAAGGAGAAGAGGACCACACCTTCACAAAGAAAGGGAAAGATCTTTAGAGACGTGGAAAAAGTATATTAAATTTCCCTTTGGGGACATCAAATGTTCATAAATACCTTTCATTTAAACGTATGACGCGGTTACCTATCGGCCGCGCCGGCTGTGATGTGAAGCATTAATGGATGGGGGCCATGACATACAGATCCATGGCCTGTGAAGCTCTGAAGTACTGTTGCTAGGTAACTTCGCGTCACATATTTTGTTACTTGACATTAATTCGTAACACAGATTTTCGGATGACCCCTAGTTCTAAGATATATTTATGTCATTAAAAGAATCCTTAAACTTCGTAAACACAATATTGTACTCAGAAGAGGACAAGAGTTCATCAAGAAAGGTTGGATAGGAATGGTTAAGTGAGAAACTTGGCATAAGTAGGTTGAATCAGTACTCGAGTGAGTTACTGTTCTAGTGGTCACCTCTCCCTCATCCCTCAGGGTTATGCATTCTGGCTTCCCATTACGTTCGTAAAATGATTTTCTCCTGAACTTAGGTGTGAATGGTCCATCAAGTAATTCACCTTTATGAACATCCTAATGGGTTACGAATCCTTATCTATGCTGAGCCGATTCATTTTTGTGTTAAAAATAAATTGAAACTTCAAACGTCGCCCACGTGGTCATATCTAATTTTAATCCCTCATAGTCCGCCGGCTATTTGGTAATACTGGTCGAAATTGTGTATTAAAGATCATCGTGTATGAACGACAGCTATTATATGGTTCTTCTGAATCGATGACTTCATTTTGTGGAGCCTACGCTCCGGTGATTTTCACTCACATACGCCCACCATGTTCCACACTGGAAACGAATTACATTGAAAACCCATTCAAGTAGGACGTATCCATCAGTTTTCATTCGCCACATGGCTAAAACAAGCAGCGATGCTCTCCTTTTGAAAGGTAAACAGTAATTAGTTTTTATGAATTCCCGAATAAAATATGAAAACATTCTCCTCGATGTCCACAAATGAATGGTTGAACAAGTTCGCTGCTCGACAGGATCACCTGATACAATATATATAAATTCGAGATTACAAATGAAAGGAAATCCATAATTTACGGTAACATATTAGTGCTGTAGCACCCCCGGTTTCCTGTTTTTCATCGTAAGGTAAGATTCTGGATTTTATTGCAGCAAAGTGAGGAATTTCGAAAAGATAAGGAAAATCATTTTTCACACACTTTGAAGAGGGAAAAACGGAATATTTTAGGAACTCTACATATTTACAGACGTCAGTTAATAATTCCACAACGCATGCTCAATGATACAAACGAAAATTTGAAATAGTACATTATGCAACACGCCTATAATGGTAATAATTAAGACAAGAGTGTGTTTATAAAACGAGTGAAGCGAGTTTTATAATTTCCATATGGGTGTTTATGCTCGACGATAATTATAACTGTATTTTTTGAAATATTCATATATTTCTGTCGAGATGTCGCTTGACAGTTGAGTTTACTGAACAGAGCGCAGTTCGCATGCACTGGGTCATTGCTTTTCCGCGAGTGGATCAGAGACCTTGACAATGTCATATGTTTTCAAAGCTTTGATAGAAGGTTATCATAACCTAGCTTTATTTCAAATACAAATTGTTTATTGTACAGTTGGTGAAGTGAATTTGCGGGAATGTGCCGTGTGGTTGTGGAATATTGGAAGTAGAAGGTGCATTGATGTTAATATATGTGTCCGACATGTTTGATTTTGGAAACAAGTGCGAAGCTTTGCGTTGAGCGCAGGTACAATGCTATCCTGACCTAATTAGTCAAACAGTTGTATCATAATGAAAATCCTAACTCTGGTTGGTGGAGAACCTGTATCATAATGAAACTTGAACTATAATGAGCCTTTTTAAGATTCAATTTTCTGGCATATAATATTTATATTTCGGCATCGTCGAGCATAAAAAATATTAAGCTTTAGCAGCAACTGCATATTTCTGAGACGACACACACCTACACTAGACTCAACATAGATGTAATCAATTCATTATTCACTATTGCTAAAAGTGTTTTTATTCCCCCCCTGAAGGGAGGGAGGGCGCTCCTAGACGGTGACGCCGTCTCTCAGGCCAAGAGATTTGTGTCGGAGAAGGCGATGTGCGGAAAGTGTGAGAGGGTTGGCGAACGTGGCGTATACTAGGAACAATCGCGGCATTCGCCATAGTGCAGGAGAATGAAAAACCACAGGACATCCGAAGGCGGGGAGCAGCCCCTCTCCGTCTCCCGAATACAGAGGCGTAGGGCTACGGTAGAGCAGCCGCGGCCACCCCTCCTCTGCTTGGTTGGCCTGTCGGAGTGCAGATCTGTCGGACTACGGACCAGACGATACTCACTCTCCATCCGCTGACCTTATTAAATACACACCTCCCACTCTTAACTGTAAAAAAACTATTATGTAATAAGTAGAGCAACAATTTCATATCAGTTTTCCACGCGTAGTGGAATAAATCTGTATAAATAAAATCGTAACGACCGTGTGTGTGAACATTGACTGTTTTGGGGAAATTTTCGTACAATTTTCCGTTTCCCTTGTAATAATGACCATCTGTATATTTTTTTAGCTCCGGTGTCTGTTTGTTTGTTTCTCTGAGTTCTTATAACTTGAAAACTACTAGATGTATTTCCACCAAACTTCATATTTATAATCCACATGTCCTTGGGTAGGTTTTAGGGCTAATATCATTTCTAAATCCCTGAATTTACTGGGGATTTATACGAAACCGAAACCGTCCTTTTGCACTCCCACAAAACATACAAAAATCCAAGCATAATGTAAATCTACCCGACTTAATGGAAATCAATTGCAAAACTTCTTTCTCGTGTGCATCATTTCGATACGAGAAATAATAAGGAAGATATCATTAACGGTCTGTTTTTAAGTCTATGTTCGAGCGGACTTAGCCTAAACGAGGGTCCGTGTAAAGCATATTTCTTATAACTTGAAAACCACTTGATATATTTTTACCAAACTTCATATTTAATATCCCCGTCTCCAAAGGTAGGATTTAAGGTCTATAGCATTTCAAATTCCTGGAGTGGACTGAGGGATTATAGGAAACCATAACGGTGCTTTTACTCTCCCACAAAATATACCAGACCAACCTGGATGGGGATCGAACAACCTTGATGGAAATCCTTCTTTAACACTTTCTTCTCACGTGCACTTTTTCGATAGGATCCTATATAAGGGAGATATCATTAAAGGACTATTTTATAGGCTATGTCCATATGATATAGCCCAAAATGTGTTGTACATGGAGCAGATTCCTTATCTATATAAAAAAATCGTAACGACCGTGTGTGTGTACATTGAATATTCTGGCGAATTTTTCGTTCAGTTATCCGTTTCAGGTGTAATAATGACCATCTGCTCTGTTTAGCTCTGGTGTCTCTTTGTCGGTTTGTTCGATGTCTTATGACTGGAAAACTGGTGCATATATTTCTAAAAATCTTCATATATAGAATTCGACTGCTTTTGGGTAGCTTTTAGTGCCAATATTATTTTTAAATACCTGAATGGACTGGGGGTTTATCGGAAGATCGAAACAGTCATTTTACCCTACCACACAACATACACGGCCAACGTTACTGGTAATCTGCCAGACTTGTGGAAGTCAATTTCTAAAACTTTTTATTTCATGTGCACCTTTTCTATGGGCGGATTAATAAGGAAGATATCACTGACGGACCTTTTTTTGTCTATGTCCCAGCGGACTTAGCCTAAAAGCGGGTGCGTGTGAAGTATATTACTTATAACTGTAAAATTATTGGATATATTTCTACCAAACTTCCAAAGGAAGATTTTAAGTCCCATACCATTTAAAATTCCCGTAATGGAGTTTATAGGATGGGAATCTGCCAACCTTGATGAAAAACATTTTTCACATGCGCACTTTATCGATAGGGGAATTAATAAGGGTGATGTCAGATTATTTTTGCTAGTGGCTTTACGTCGCACTGACACAGATAGGTCTTATGGCGACGGTGGGATAGGAATGGCCTAGGAGTTGGAAGGAAGCGGCTATGGCCTTAATTAAGGTACAGCCCCAGCGTTTACCTGGAGTGAAAATGGGAAACCACGGAAAACCATCTTCAGGGCTGCCGACAGTGGGATTCGAGCCCACTATCTCCCGGATGCAAGCTCGCAGCCACGCACTCCTAACTGCACGGCAAACTCGCCCGGTGGTGATATCATTAACGGGACGGTTTTACAGGCTAAGTCCTCTAGACATAGCCAAAAATGTGTTGTACGTGGATTAGATTCCTTATCTACATAAATAAAATCGCAACGAGTGTGTCTGTACAGTGAATATTTTTTTGCGAAATGTTCGTGCAGTTATCCGTTTTAGGTTTGTCAGTTTGCCTGTTTGTCTCTCTGAGATCTTATAATTGGAAATCTGCTGGGTATATTTCTACCAAGCTTCATATATAGAATCCTCCTGCCCTTGAGTAGGTCATAGGGCCAATAATATTTCTAAATCCCTGAATGGACTGAGGATTTATATGATGATCAAAACGGTGATTTTTCTCCCCCACACAACATACATGACCAACCTACATGGAAGTCTACCAGACTTAATGGAAATCATTTTCTAAAACATTTTTGTAATGTGCACGTTTTCGATAGGAGGATTAACAAGGGAGATATCATTAACGGATTGTTTTTCAGTTTATGCCCGAGCGGACTTAGCCTAAAAGCGGGTGCGTGAAAGGCATATTACTTATAACTGAAAATCTACTGGAAATATTTCAACCAAAGGTCATATTTAGCATCCACCTCTCCAAAGGTAACTTTCAAGTTCCATATAATTTCAACTTTCTGGAATGCACTGGGGTTTTATAGGAAGCCGGAACCGTGATTTTACTCTCCCACAAAATATACGTACAAGACCAACCTGAATGGGAAATTATCATTAATGGACTGTCGTATAAGTTATCATAAAAGGTGTTATACGTAGACCAGTTTCCTTATCTAAGTATATAAATAAAATCGTTACAACAGTCTGTCTGTAGATAGAATATTTTGGCTAAATTTGCGTACGGTTAACCGTTTCAGGGCCGGTCACGCGGTGTAGGGGTAGCGATTCGAGTTCGATTCCCGGCCAGGTCAGGGATTTTTAACTGCAAGTAAGGGCTGGTTCGAGGTCCACTCAGCCTACGTGATTAGAATTGAGGATCTACCTGACGGTGAGATGGCGAGCCCGGTCTAGGAAGTCAAGAATAACGGCCGAGGGAACCCGTCGTACTGACCACGCAACAGCTTGTAATCTGCAGGCCTTCGGGATGAGCAGCGGTCGCTTTGTAGGCCATGGCCCTTCGGGGCTGTTGCGCCACGCGGTTTATCCATTTCAGGTTTAATAATGACCATTTGCGTATTTTTTAGCTTTAGTGTTTTTGTCGATTTGTGTGTTCCTCCGTTTGTTAATTTCCTTATCACTGGAAAACTACTGGATATTTTTCTACCAAACCTTATATTTAGAATCAACCTGTCCTTGGAAGGTTTCAGGGCCAATATTATTTCTAACGCCCTGATTTGACTGGGAGTTTATAGGAGATCGAAAATGATTTTACCCTCACACAAAATATATATGAGCAACCTTAATGGAAATCTACAAGCATTAATGGATATCTATTTCTAAAACATTTTTCTCATGCGCACCTTTACGATACGAGGGGGGATATGTCATTAACGGACTGATTTACAAGCTTTGATATCATTTCAAGGTGGGTTAAAGGGTTTAACTAAAGTTCCATTTTACTATTTTCTATAGATCAAATAATAAGAGAGGTTATCATCAACGATTGGTTTCATGAGTCTTCTGCCACAGCGCTACTCCAGGTTTCCAATGAACAACAATATGTAACCGAGAAGTAGGGAGTATTTCACGCAACTTCGGACCAGGAACTGTACCTTTCAATGAACCCTCTGATCCTCGTTCTGTCTTCACTTTGTTCGGCTTTATCATACTTCACGTTACTGCCACATACTTTCGTATTAGAACATCAATTTAACATGCCTTGTTAACAGGCCCCGATTTCAAGTAGTTAGCGCCCTGGGCAAACAATGTTTAGCCGCCGCCCCCCCCTCCCCCTCCGCCCCACGGCTCGTTTTTCTGTTCCTAAAAAAAATTGTTTACAAATTAAAGATTACAGTTGTGAAGATTAGGAGTTTTAAAACAGCACATTATGCAAATAAAGTTAATTCTCATAATTAAATTTATCACGTCAAATAAAGGTAACAGCCAAATAAGAATCGGGCTGTTTTTGTTTTTATTTAAAAAGGCGTTGTTTCAGTTTGAAAGTTTGTGTGTAAATAAATAATTTTAGAAATAAGACACATATAAATTATCATCAATTTATTGTAACTTACTTCATTCACATTTAAAAATACAAGTTTTGTTTATAGGCTACTTGAATATAATACTAATTTACAGAAAGGATTTTTTCCCTAACAAGCTCTTGAACAATTTCATCAAAGTTGGTTTTCAAAGTTAAATCTTTTTCAGTGCACATAAGGACTAATGAGCTTAACTTTTCATTAAGAAGAGTTGCCCTCTTAGCATTTTTTACTCTGCTTAAAATTGAAAAATCCCTTTCTGCAGTACAGTTGGTTATTGGTAAGGTCAAAAACATCCTAGTTGCAATTTCAAGGTTGGGAAAAGTACTTGACAAATTGTTTTGCTTAATGTAAGAATACACTTCAGGCAAGTTTTGGAATCCCTCGAGTCCAACTACATTTGAAAGTTTACACACGCCTTTACAAAATCTTGACTGATGTCTTCAGGGTACAGCGAACTAAGTTTCAAAGCAGCGTTCTTCACTTCTGATGATTCGGATGAGCAAGTCAGTAGTAGAGGTAACACTTGAAATCTGGAAGCTACGACTTCATATGCTTCTTTCCTCCTTGCTAACATTCCTACAAGTGTGTCCATTATTTTAAGGAACACATTATTTTTGAAATTTGTTCTTGCATCTAGGTCTCCTTCAATCCCACATGTTTCAACTGCAAATACTTTCCGTTTTCTTACACTTGAGTAGCTTGGAACATCACGTCCACCTATTTTCAAAACAGATTGCTCATATATGTCAAACTTATCCCTATTCACTTTGATGAATCCTTCCAGGGTTTTCAGTTGTTTTACTCCTCCCTCGAGATTAAGATTTTCATACTAAAAGTTTTTAGAACATTTGTCAACTCTTTCCAAAATGTCATTCCACCCCAACTAACAGAAAAGTGGTCTCGAAATTCTGGAATTTAGTTTCAAGGTTTTGTGCCTCAAGTCTACAAGCAGGTTTTACACTACAGTCTTCAGATAGCTGCCTCGACGATTTTTGTATTTCTTCATAACCATTTTCCAAAGCTCTGACAGCGTCTGCTCTTGCAGACCATCTGGTTTCTGATAAAGATGTTACCACCGGCGTACCGTTATTTTTTTTTGCCAAGAATTGCTTCAAAGTACTCCACCTGTACGTTGAAACAGAAAAGTAATTATACAACTCCTGGGCGAAGCCAAAGAAAACTACTGTGGCAGTGCAGCATTCTGCGGCTGCCGAACCAACAAGATTTGATTAATGTGCTGCACACGATATGTACCGATATTCTGCAAGGGGACTTTGCTGCCTTATTCGGGCCTGAAGACCTGAGTAAACTTCTGACATATTGGAAACATTATCATAACTTTGGCCCCTACAGTTCTTGATGTTGATTTCGAAACTCTCGAGGCAGTCAGCTACAGCTTTTTCTAGTCCAGCAGATGTATGTGATATTCCAGGCAGAAGCTTAATGAGTCGTTATACTGGCTTTGGCTCTGTTTGAGGTACACATCGTAAAACAATAGCCAACTGGTCAGTGTGAGAGCAATCAGGCGTCGAATCTACAATTAGTAGTATCTGGCTTCTTTTACTTCATCAACTGCAGTTTTAAGCACGCAATTCCCCATAACTTCAATAAATTCATTACATATTTGAGAAGACAGGTATGAGGTGTGTCGTTGACCTTTGTTACTATATTTCCAGATGTGCTGAGCAAGGAAAGGGTCATATTCACTCATTAACTCGAGGCATCCAAGATACAAATCATTTGAAGTAGATCCAAAATCCTCATTGTCTCCTTGGAAAGGTAAAGCCCTAACTGCCAAAAATCGTACAACATAAATTATTCTTGACATTATACTCCACCTGTAGTTTACCTCTTCTTCATACTGTGTAAATAGAATTTTATCAACCTGCATTCACTGTTTTTGTCTGGTGATGTACGTAAGAACATTAGGTCTGCGGTCATGAGAATGTTCATGATGTTTCAGTAGTTCGTAGCTGTGCTTCCAGACACTAAAACCGGTAGAAAAATGTGCTTCTGCATTGTCTGGTTGAAATAAACAGCATCGAATACAGAATACTTTCCCAGTTGACTATGAATACAATAAGCAATCTCTTAACGTCTCCATTAGGAAGAGTACTCTTAAACATGTTTTCAGACAATGTTCTTTTACCATCATTGTAAGTTCGCAGAGATTTAAAAAAATCCACCATTACGTTTTGTTTTGGACAATGTTTAATAACATTCTCAACTACTGAATTTGACATTCCAAGTAGCAGGATCATGTATAGAAAATTATTTACAGTAGTTAAGTTTGTGATTGTGAAATAGCTCCAAACGGCTGCTGGACAACGTCAGGCTCATCGTTCAATTTAATACTAACACACGACTGATCAGTCTGTGTGCCTAGGCCTTGTACGTCTTGTGTAAAGTTAAATGGGACCGATGACGAAGTCGAAGGTTTTGTTAAGTCATCTTGGCATTCCGATTCCGAGGTTGAAATGGCGTATGGCTTTTAGTTCCGGGAGTGTCCGAGGATATGTTCGGCTCGCTAGGTGCAGGTCTTTTGATTTGACGCCCGTAGGCTACCTGCGCGTCGTGATGAGGATTAAATGATGATGAAGACGACACATACACGCTGCCCCCGTGCCATCATTGTAAATTCCCGACCCTGCAGGGAATCGAACCCGGGACCCCTGTGACCAAAGGCCAGCACACTACCCATTTAGCCATGGAGCCGGACATTCCGCGGTTGGAGTTGAACGAGTCAAAGTAAATAACTTTCCCATTTTAGGCACTTTCTTAAGTAGTTTGAGTTCGTCACTCTGCTTTTTAGCAGCGCGTTGTTTGTGTTCAGCACCACTTAACATTTTACTCATGGTTAAATATCGAAAAACATGTAAGAATTGCATGAGACAATGAGTGGCTAGGTGAGGTTATCGGTTGATGGTGAGCGGATGTAAACAGTAATACGCACACGAACCGTCACGAGCCAATGACAGACAGGGGGGCTGTCTAGACTAACAGGGTTGCCAAGCCACCAACTACAATTGCCCTCCCAGCACCCACACGAGTTAAATAATACCTTTCTTAATGTTTGCAGTTATTTAATTTTCTTCATAAAATTTAAATATATAGATTAAATTCAGGTTTTAAAGTTAGAATATTTGAAAGTGTTTTATATAGGCTAATAAAATAATTGGAATAATTTGTGGAAAGTAAAAGTAATTTAAGTGTAATGAATTTAAGACGTAATTCACGCAGGCCATAATTACTCGATCCGCCGACCGCCGCTCCTCAAAAACTGGCGCCCTGGGCAAATGCCCAGTCCGCCCATTTATAAATCGGGGCCTGCTTGTTAAACGTTTGAATACAGGCATGTAACTTCGCATAAATTCAAGAAGGAATCGTGAATTTAACAAATTCCCGTGCGAAGAACCTGTACATATGCTAGTAATTTAATAAAACGTGTGACCAGTAACATTTTGTATGATTTTCTAAAAATTCTTTTCTCAGTCTCAGTATCTTGTTTCCAAGTTATTGACCTCTTTCTCAGTCTCAGTATCTTGTTTCCAAGTTATTGACCTCTAGTGGCGCATTTCAATGCCGCCTGACTAAATTAACTACTCTACTTCAGAAAATTTCCGTTTTCACTGCTGAATGGCAGTGCGATCGAAATGCCTAAACCAGTACCCTAGCTGCCAAACGAGTACCACATAACATGCATTGCAGCCTGGCAATTAAGATCTTACATTATTATTATTGTTATTATTATGGTAAAATTACAACCGGATGAGCAAGTTGGCTGCGTGATTTTTAACGTTGCCTTCAACTTGTGTTCGGGAGATTGTGGGTTCCAACACCACTGATGGCATCCCTGAAATGGTTTTCCGTGGTTTCCTCATTTTCACATCAGACAAATGCTGGAGCTGTACTTCAATAAGGGCTACGGCCACTTCCTTCTCACTCCTATCCTTCTACTATCCCATCGTAGCCATAAGACCTATCTGTGCTGGTGCGACGTAAAGAAAAGTGTAAAAAAAGGGTCAGTTTGTATGTCTCATCCACATTTCTGCATCCCGCTTTTTCGTTTAGTACGTCCTCTTGAAGAATTCTTCCTTATTCTCCGTTCCTTATCAGCGCATACTCGTATAAGAGATATCCCATTGTCTCTTTACTTTCTCCGCAGATTCTGCTTCTTTTGATATTATTTAGCCCAGTACCTACTAGCCAGGGCTACGTTCCCGCACCTGATTCTGTGTTCTCTTCTGCGTTGGAATTGCGGTAGATTCATTGTTCTCATGTTCCTGTATATTTGATAGTATTCGGTTCTCTCGATCTTGTTAAATCTGACTTCTTGTTATACGTCCTTGCCCCTCCTGCGCAATCTATCAAGAATGTCTTCGTTCTCCCACCCCTCCCAGGTATGGCTAATGGATGCGTTTCTCCAGTCTGCGTTTTATGACGTTGGCTACGTTTAGAACACCTTTTCTATCCTCCTACCAATTCGGAATGAGAAGAACTGGTCCTAAACGGGATTGTTCAATTGTAGACGCATCTACGGAATCGTTATACAGTCTCGAATCCTCGAACGAGACGATAGTTCACACACCCACCGCATGAGTGCCGGCTCATAACTTGCCGGACTTCATTTGTTCTGCCCCCGATGCAAATACCAGATTGCCGTAGGGCTCTAAATAAGTTAGATATTAGGAAGATGCCTGTCCGTGGCATCTTTTGGCGTAAATATGCCGGTGCACAGACGCTTCACTGTAGAAAAGGCACAGCTAAGCGAGGACAGACTATCCACTCTATCAGCTGTTGAGACAAAGGGTCTTCCTCCATCTTCTAAATCGTCGACCGTCTTTAGTTGTGTGCTGAATGTATGTGTCATTTCCTGGCCAAAGGCACTGAGAAATCCACCTAGCCTTCGTTTTCCAGATTTGGTACGGGCCGCCTGACTCTCGGACAGGCGGTCGCAGTAAGTACCGTTGATAGCGCGATGTTCCTGACCTGGCGAGGAGCTTCCATTATAAAACGATGCAAAAGTATTAATACAGAAATATTTTGATATATTCGTATAATGTTCATGTTAGCAAAATTGTTTTTGAAAAGCGCGAATTTCTATTTGTGTTGTCAAACTTTTATTTTCTGTTAAAGGCGTTTATTTGTAACTTTAAAGTAGAACTATCGGTACATACAAAACGTCATAATTAGCCATTTTTACAACTACTGTTGATTTCACGGCAAACTGTTTATCACCGTTTTATTTTAGATATGTTAATTTTACATTTAAACAAGTTTCATTGACAGTTGTCTGATATAATCCAAAGAGTTACCTTCTTGGCTACATTAGGATGCATCGGGCGAGTTGGCCGTGCAGTTAGGAGCGCGCAGCTGTGAGCTTGCATCCGGGAGATAGTGAGTTCGAACCCCACTGTCGGCAGCCCTAAAGATGGTTTTCCGTGGTTTCCCATTTTCACACCAGGCAAATGCTGGGGATGTTCCTTAATTAAGGTCACGGTCGCTTCCTTCCCATTCCTAGGCCTTTCCTACCTATCGTCGCCATAAGACCTATCTGTGTCGGTGCGACGTAAAACAAATAGCAAAAAAAAAAAAAAAAAATTAATTAAGATACAAGTCTTCAGGTATAGTTACAGTATTCATTTGATACTTCTCTCTTTGACGTTCTTGCGTAAGAAATGTGGTGGCGCTACCACCATCATTTGTTAACAACAGATGGAGACTGTAAGAGAGAAAAAATGAGCTTCTCAGAAGGATTTCAGATCACGATAGACTGCCAATGAATACATAATGCGATGTAATGACGACGTATTGTTTCACTTTTCCTGCTTTCAGAGACCAAGAACCATTCCTGGAAAAACTAATCTTACCATTAAATTATTCCACTTGCAGAACAAAACGTATGCTTGGCTTACGAGAAAGCTCGTCCATTTATTGTTCATTGTTAATCAAGTCACGCTGAGTATTGAGGCGATGTTTTCCGGTGATCACCGTTACTCGTGCCAGACATAGCCATCCCCTGCCGTCAGGAATCAGCTCGGAGTCATAATCTGAACGGTGGCTTTGATGTTTTTTTATTAGTGTTTACATTTTGTGAATCTCTGCGAAGTGATCCTGAAGTGCGAACGAGTAAAGGTTTGAATATTTATTCAATTAATTCACAAAACCCATGCTTATTATTCTTTGCTGAAAATATTGAGCGTTTGCCATTATCTTAAGCTTGGTGATTATTATTATTATTATTATTATTATTATTATTATTATTATTATTATTATTATTATTATTATTATTATTTATCGAAAACCAACAGACACCAATAGATATCTCCATGCAAATTCTCACCATCATCCTGCACAGAAACACGTTATCCTTACAACTAACTACCACGGCTAGTAGAATTTGTGTAGTATCTGCTCTACAAGAGGAAATTAACACCTTGAGAGCCAACTTTCAGAGTAACGGTTATAGCAAAGCTTTGATCCCTCCGGTTCTGAAACCGACGCATAATCGGACGTCTGTTAAGAAAAAAGATGCATTATATTTCTTTAATTCGTTTTTGTAGATGATTAATTAACCAAATTAACCATCCTTACATACGTAACACGGCGGATCGTATTGCTAAGATCTTACATAGGTACAATATACGAACTGTGTATGTATGTTTAGTCATCAGCCTGAAGGCTGGTTGGATCCTCAACAGTTCCGCCATGAGCTGTCATAGATGGCCTAGGCATCACTGAAGAAGCGTACTAGGGAAATGAGGAGGGAGGTAGTTTCCCGTTGCTTTCCTCACCGAGCCAGAAGTTGCTATTACATATCAGTCTGCCAAGCCCACTGAAATGCATGCACCAACCGACCCTATGAGCAATATTTTCACACCATTCATAGCAGGGACTGGCTGCGTAAGGAATGGCATTACTAGCATCGCTCATACCTCAGTCACTTTCATTTTGTCAAAGCCAAGGATAAGACAGAGACAGATCAATGAAAGTAACAAAATTGCTCTAGCCCATACCAGAAGACTTAGTGCACTGTAAACACTAGGTCCCGCCAGCAAAGGCAGACGAACTGTGTATGGAACTTCAATTAACATTAAACAACATCTGCAGAGTTCCATGTACTGTACTTGTGGCAAGGTTTATATTGAACAGACTTCGAGAACAATATGTACTCGCATTAAGGAATAATAATAATAATAATAATAATAATAATAATAATAATAATAATAATAATAATAATAATAATAATAATAATAATAATAATAATAATAATGTTATCGGCTGTACGTCCCACTAAATACTTTTACGGTTTTTCGCAGAGACGCCAAGGTACCAGAATATAGTCCCACGGGAGTTCTTTTACGTGCCAGTAAATCTACTGATACGAGGCTGACTTATTTGAACACCTTCAATTACCCCCGGACTGAACCAGGATCAAACCCGCCAAGTTGGGGTCAGAAGGTCAGCGCCTCAACATTAAAGAACATAACAGGTGTATCAGTATCAACCAACCTGATAAATCAGCTGTTTCTGATCATGCCTTAACACCTGGTCATGATGTCATGTTCCAAGGAGTGGATGCACTTGCCCGTATAAAATAATATCGCTCCAGAATCATTAGGGAGGCGGTTAAAATACGTAAACATCCAGATAATTTCAACGGCGATACAGGCTACAACTAGAGCCTTGCACGGATGCGGATATCCACGAAGTTAGTATCTTAGCGGATGCGAACTGTATGGCAATGCGGATAATTTTGCTGATAATTTCTAAATAATGACGTTTATTGACTTCCACTCAGGTATACTCTTGTTTTTGATTGAGGTTAGGCGACCCTTGACATTGGCATGGGAGAACAGTGATATATAAAGAGCCCTGAGATGACCTAAGTCTAACTGGCTCCTCCCCGCAGTTAATGGAAGGAAGGAACAATGATCAAAACGTCGGTAATTGTCGCAAGAGAAAATCCCTCATAGACTTGTGACTGCAGGGGTTCTGGTGCCAGATGCCAGGTCTATTGTATTATGTTAAGAGATCTATCCGTTTCAATAACTTGGGTTTAATATACTGTAGTTAAATATTTACAACATCCGCGGATAACCATTTGCGGATGCGGATAAGCATTCGCGGATGCGGATGCAGGCGCGGATGAATGAAGTGTGGATGCAGAGCGGATGCGGATATTATTTTGTATATCCGCGCAGGGCTCTAGCTACAACCTCAGTGAACCATGGCTACCTATTATCAGAAACGTCAGAAAGAGATGCTTTAC